>NC_133530.1:82307493-82489086 GCF_048544455.1 Silene latifolia
TGGAGAAGAGGATAATGTTAACAATCCAATATTTTCCTTATCCAAAATAGAAATGAGGTAAATTAATTTGAAAAAAAAATTGACTAAAGAGGATAATAAAATTGAAATAGAGGATGCAAAAAAACTATGTTTGGTAAATATATTTTTAACTTCCTTTTGAAATAATATAAAAGTGGTGTGCACAAAAAATTATTACATTCGCAAAATCAAGTAGATTTGATAAAACTGACTCGATCCGAGAAGGCCGATCCGAGATTCAAAAATGATCTGAAATGTGTGGCCCGAAAGGACCCCAATTGAAGTGACTCGAATGACTTATTTTAAGCAAAATGTTGACCCGAAGTGTCCAAATCAAAATGACTCGATGTAGAGTGATCCGATAAATAACCCGATAATTATTGACCCAAAAATAACTCAATGAACCGACCATTTGCCAAGTATAGGCGTATAGCCAAGTGTGTAGGAAAGTTCAGCTATTTGAGTGTAAAAAGTACATTAAAAAGAGTCGGAGAATAAAGGTTCTGAAGGTTGGATCGTTTTAGTCGATCGTATTATTGATTTGTTGATCAGATGTCGTGTAGACTTATCAGCTGACAGACAGACAGAGGTTGGCAGGCTGCTTGCACCAGGGTGGCATTTGCATTTGCCGCGTGCCTCTTTTCGATCCATGCCTTTGGGTGGCATTCAAGTAAGATTAACTAGTTGAGATTCCGTGCGATATTTACGAGGGTTAAATTGATTATCCTTATAAAAATTAAAAAAATTTAAATAAATGAGTTCAGTTCAAATCCAATAAGTACAGTTCAGATCTAATAAGTTCAATTAAGTTCAGATCCTATAAGTTCAGTTCAGTTCAGATCCTATAAGTTCAGTTCAGTTCAGATCCTATTAATTTAGTTCAGTTCAGATCCTATAAGTTCAGTTCAGATCATATAAGTTCAGATCTTATAAATTCAGTTCATAAATGTTATATAAGGAGTATTATTTTTAAAAAAAGATGTAAAAATATTTGACATTAATTATTCGATACATATATACATTATTATTATTTTTAAAAAAAATATCACTCCTCTCATTATTTTTTATCGTAATGTAACCGTAGTATAATGTATGAACAAACCAATGTATATAAAGCGGAAAAATGTTATTATCTTACCTTGTGCTTTAAACTATATTTTCTTTTCAATGTTTTCTCTTGATTTCCCACTAATTCCTTGTAAAAAATTATTTGATCCTAATAAAAAATTGTATTTTATAATAATAATAATAATAATAATAATAATAATAATAATAATAATAATAGTTAAGTTAAATTAAGTTAATTTAAGGCCATGTTCTTTTGGAAAAACGGATCGATCGAATCGAATCGAACTTATAGGATCGAATCGAATCGAATCGAACTTATAGGATCTGAACCAAACTGAACTTATATGATCTGAATTGAACTGAAGTTATTGGATATGAACTGAACTTATAGGATCTGAACTGAAGTGAACTTATAGGATCTAAACTGAACTTATAGGATATGAACTGAACTTACACGATCCGAATTTAAATTAACTTAAAGTAATGTAACTTAATTATTATTATTATTATTATTATTATTATTATTGTTGTTGTTGTTATTTTTATTGTTATTTTTTTATTTTTTTATAAAATCACATCTTTTATTTTTTATTATTATTATTATTATTATTTTATTATTATAAAAATATGCAAACTTTTATTGAGATTAAACAAAAATTTTACAAGAAATTAGTGGGTAGCCAAGAGAGAATACTGATAAGAAAATATAGTTTAAAACACAAGGTAAGATAATAATATTTTTCCGCATTATATACATTGGTTTGTTCATACATTATACTATGATTACATTACGATAAAAAATAATGAGAAGAGTGATAATTTTGTTTTAAAAATAATAATGTATATATGTATCGAATAATTAATAATGTCAAATGTTTTTTGCGTCGGTTTTTAAAAATAATATTCTGTATATAACTTTTTTAAATTGAATTTATAGGATCTAAACCTATAGAATCTAAACTGAACTTATAGGATCTGAACTGAACTGAACTTATAGGATCTGAACTAAACTGAACTTCAATTCTTCTTAGTTCTTATACACATAAAAATTCAATTAACATGTCAGCTCATATAAATTTACATTCTATTGTACACTAGATTTACAAATCACCATATACAAAGTAATACTTTGTATGTAACTTATTTAATGGGACCCGGTGTATTAGTGTTATCTATACTAATAGATAGCTACCTAAAACTCTAATAACATTTTTACTAATTTTTCGTAAAAAACATACTATAAATTAGTTAAAACTTCATTGTAATACCCAAATTATTCGTCTATTACAATTTGAATCATTGATTTAACAAAATATTCCATTAAACCCAATTGCAATAACCCCTTCCATCCCCATTCCATCCCCATTCCCTAGCCCACGACTAAAGGTGGCCAAAATGACAGGCATGCACAACCCAACTCGGCTGATGAGTCACCTTTTGGCCAACACGCCACATCTTGACTCCCTCCCACAGACGGACCAGGACCCTAACGAGCCGGCTTAGGGCTCATTCTGCTTAGCCTAACCCACCTTCGAATCGATCTGACCCGACCCTACCCGCTACAGTTCTGCCCGTTAGCCTGGTTTACTTCTGACACACCACCCAACTCACACCAAAATTTTCTTGCGATTTTCTTTGGTAGTGTTTTCATCCTAATACTTATTATACTATCCCTCTCGGCCACCCTCACGTCACCATAACCTCCTCTATCCATTTAGCCCATTAACTTCTCTAGTCCTCTACCTTAGATCTAAGGTTTGTGGAATAGGTTTGGTCTTAGATCGAAGTTAATTTCGTTGTGGGCTGTGTGTTCAAAGGCAGTTATTATTTGGGTAGTGTTGATGTTGACGAAAGCGTTTTGTAGTGTTTAGCTAGATATGGGTGGTATGAGGGAGATAAGGTAGTGTTGGCATTATATTTCAAATCTAATGTAACGTAAAATTAGTTAAGTTGTCAACGAAGATGAGAATAAGGGTTGGTTTGAATGGAGGGATTTGTAGGGAAAGGAAAGAGCGGGAGAGTATGAGATTTAAAATCTCTTGTTTGAATAGCTAATAATGGTGGAAGTAAATGAAGGGGGAGGAATTTGGAGGAAATTGTATCCAAATAAGCCGATTTTCCCTCCCCTCCCCTTCCCCGCCTCCTTTCCCTTTCCCTTCTTGTTTGGTATTCAAATAAGCCCTTTGATCTTATTTGGATACCAAAATAGGAAGGAAATGGAAGGGATGAAGAAGGAGAGATGGAAGAGAAAGAGAAAGGGAGGTGAAATGAGTTGTGAGTGTTTGGATACAACTTCTCTCTAAATCTTTCCTATTGTGGGGAGATTTAGGTTTATCTTGGAGAAGGGAAAATGGATCCCTCCAAACTCCAAACTCCATTTCTTTCCCTTTTTATTTACAGACTTACAGTCTCTGGATCCTCTACCCTACTTTTATGTCCCACTACCGTAATCTTCTGACACCTCATCCTTTTGTATTATTTAAATATTTAATGCTTATGTGTCAAATGGAGAGATAATGGGACAAAAGATGAAACATGAAAATGATAAGAGAAATCCGGACTCCCTTATTTAATATTCAAACAAAAGATTTTAAATCCCCTACTCTCCCTCCTTTCCTTTCCCTCTAAGTCTAAAATCCTCTACTCTCCCCCTTTTTATTTCCCTCCAAATCCCTCCTCCATCTAAAGAAGCTCTAAATGTCTATTGTGCGGAAGCGTAAATACCTCGTGTTGGGCCTCTGCTGCGTCGGTGTCCACTGTCCATAATAGTACGATATTGTCCGCTTTGGGCCAAGCTCTCACGGATTTACTTTTGGGCTCCTTCTCAAAAGGTCTCGTACTATTATATTTTTAGGACACTTATAAAGATGATCTTCCATCTTTATTCTACCGATGTGGGATATGTGTTTTCACCCTAACAATCCCCTCCTCAAACCAAGGATTGTCATCATAACTCGGACCTTGACTTTCATGGAGAACTCTCACACCCTACAATCCCAACTTCTAGACACCCTTAGCATCACAAAGTCTTGATAACCTCCACTTAAATGACACACCATGTGTCTCACAAGGCTTGTGCTACACTTAAAGGAATTGTAGATCTATATACATACTAACATACTCATATATGTCTAAATTAATTTGTCATAAAATTAAATACGGATTTTATGCATGCAAACATTAACAAAAGGAGATAAGAAAATCAATTTCTCACCATGTGAAATTCGGTTTTATGGGCACTAATAAATTCACCTATTTGTTAGATCTTGAGCTTTCCAATAATGGATGAACATACAAAAATCCCAAAGTAGAGATTCTCCAATTAGTAGCACCCAAGACAATCCCTTAATCCCACAAACTAACATGTACTAGATGTTTATATTGTGGTTTACCTTAAATTTGATTACTAATACTTATATATTACTTTGATAATTTTAGTAATCTTACATGAACAATTTTTAGATTAAATCTCATCTTTTTGATGAAGATTTAAAGAGAGAGAAGAGAGAATATTCATGAACATTTTGCATGTTGATAGAATGGTAGTATGAGAATGATGGAAAGGAACCAACACTACTCAATTAAGAGTAGTGTGTGCCGCCCAACACCTACCCAAAAAGCATTATTGCTTTTCTTTTTCTCTTATCAAAAATAGTAGGTGTGTAAGATGTGTAAGACTAGTTGTAGGTAGGCATCATTATGTTTGTTTTATCAAATAAAATAAAACAACCAAAACCCACTAACACACCCTCCATTTTCGGTCCATATACTTAAAATGGACTACAATTTTATTTTGTCAATTTGTCATTTGTCATACAATATGTCACATGTTGTATGATACATGTTATTAATTAATTTAATGCATATTTATCACATAAATATCATTTCATGAATTAATTAAATTACATACAACAAATTGACAAGTGATACTTGATCACATAAATAAAATGGGTCATATAGTTATAATTCACAACTTCTTGTAATTATAATTAACCATTCCTTCTTATCTTTATTGTTTCTCAAACAATAAATAATTTTAGCAACAAAGCATTTTATTACTAAAATAAATCTTATTTAATCCCATTACAATAAGATATCAATATTCTCTCTCACAAAACGAATTGTTCAATTTTAAGGAATTAATTAATCTGTATCGGTATACAACTAATTAACCTTTTTCAATTAAGGGAATCGTCCTTTAGGTGTGACCTCAAGGGATCAACTGATCACCACCGTCGCACGACAGTAATGTCAAACTCTAGCCAGCCAATCATTACCGATATGTGTGGACCAGTTGACTATATATGTAATGTATCATCCCTTCCGTATTCTTGAAATGCGATTTAATAATGATATTTAAATCATATGATCGCACTATTGTTGAGGACACATTTCCCAACAACACTTGCGTACCAAACTCCTATGTATCCAATATACCCTGGACTAGGTCCGAATCCGCTGCCTCAGTGCGCGACACCTGACCACCTTCGGAATTACCATGAACCGCTTTTGTTGCCTCCATTAAGCCTCAGCCCACCTTGCCGGTCACTGACGATCTTCTCTTGGACGGCCTGCTGTCTCACCACCGTGAGACCAATGTCGCTTCTTGCGAACATATTAGCTCTCCCGGCCCTCAAGCTATAGGAGTTCCACACCTTACAGTATACGTCACCTTAAAGTCTTTTCTCGATGCTTCTTCTTGTGTCTAGCCAAAGCCAAACCTGACTCTAATACCACTTGTTGTGCGGAAGCGTGAATACCTCGTGTTGGGCCTATACTGCGTCAGTGTCCACTTTCCATAATTGTACGATATTGTCCGTTTTGGGCTAAGCTCTCAGGGATTTACTCTTGGGCTCCTTCCCAAAAGGCCTCGTACATTTATATTTTCAGAACACTTATAAAGATGATCTTTCATCTTTATTTTACCGATGTGGAATATTTATTTGCACTCTAACAATGTCAATTCCTATATATATACTATTTTATAGGTTGTCGTACGCAAGAATGACATAAATGTTAATTCAAAATAGTTAGCACATAATAAATACTCTCTGTAATACTACGGATTTTTTTGGTGACTACTCGACCGAATAGATCCTACTCGGCCGAGTAGTGCTGTTTTTGTGAGTTGTTTTGGTTCTGCCGATGAATACTCGGCTGAGTATAGTGAATACTCGACCGAGTAGCGGATACTCGGCCGAGTATAACTTTACTCGACCGAGTATTCGGTCTGGCGAGTGTTATTTTGACGGTTTGATTAGGGAGTGTTTAAGATTATTTTTATATCCCGCGTCAGTTTTTAAAACATCATTTCAACTTCATCATTTCTACGTTAACCCTAATCTCTCCCTAATCACTCCCTAATCATTCCATAGCTTTGTTGTGTGTGAAATCTTCGGAGTTCTTGCGTATAATTCATCATCCTACTGTTGGTAAGTTCTAATTATATGTTATTCGTATTCGTTGGGGTTACTGTACATTTACTGAATTGGGAATATGGGGGTTGTGCAATGTGTAATTGTGTTGTATGATTATGGTATAGGAGAAGACTTCGTAGAGGAGCATTTCTGATTGTTCGAGTTCATTCCACTGTTGATTGCTAAGGTAGGGTTTCCCTACTCAGTTTACTGTTCTTTGTAAGACATGTTTGTTGTGATTATTGTTATTTGTTGATCATCGGAGTATGGAGATTGTTGTGACGATGTTGGGGTGAGAGTATTGAGACGGCTGTGATATCGTGTGATTGTGATTGTGGTGGAGTCACTTGCGGGAGTGGCTTCACACCCTAGTTCGCCCTCCGTGGAACCCGCCACGGGAGGGGATGTGCACATTAAGGGACAGGGATTGTTGTCGCTCGTTGAGGAGCTGGACTAGGTGGGATCGGCTGCGGTCACCCACTGGCGGCGAGGATTACCTGTTGCGATGGGTAATCTGGCAGGGCTACACACTTCGGTGTGTAGTCGGTTACTGTGTGAGAATGGATGATTGGGAATTGGTGATGATCAGTTGATTACTTCGTTTGTTTGTCTTAATATTTGAGTAATACTGACCCCGTTGTTGTTTGTGGAATCTGCGGTGATCCATTCGGGGATGGTGAGCAGGCTTGACAGGTATTGCTAGTGTGAGCTTGGGGACAGTCATGGGAGTATTGTCATCACCAGTCATAGCATCACCGTCTGAGTCTTAGTTGGATTTCTTTTATTGTTAGACTTTGGAGTTTTATTTTGTTTAACCAGTATTAAGATTTGGATGTTGTAAACTTTATACCTTGCAGTACTTTAATAAATGTGCTCAGTTCAGACGCTTTTGATATGTACTAACCTCGGGCATCTGAGACGGTAACACACTTTCATGGTAGGGTGGTCCTGGTAAGGCACCTTGGTATGAGGGGGTGTTACAAAGTGGTATCAGAGCCGAAGATTCCGGCACCTAAACAAATGAATTTAATGAACCTAGGGAGTCTAAATAAAATGAACCCGGGGAGAGTTGTTTGGAGCTACCGCAAAGACTCGGGAGACGTCCCGGAGTCACAAATTTGCCCTCATTAACTCGAGCCGGTAACATGGGAAGTGTGATGAGAGTTAGGTTTGGTATGTACATGTATGTGAAGATGCATGTGGTAATAGTGATAATTGAAAAGGGTATGTGATGAAATTTGTAAGTGTGGTGATTGGGGAAATGGTGAAGGTGACGGGTTTGTGAATGTTTGTTATGTTGGAATTAGAATATGCATGAATTGCATGTTGGTATGGTTATAATGTGGCATTTAAGTCCTTGATGTTCTGTGTCTGTTGCGGGAATAGTGAGCATGATAGAGAACTTTATACTGTATACCCGTCTATTTTGTGACTCGGCCGAGCAGGGCAGGTACTCGAACGAGTAGGGAGCACTCGGCCGAGTAACCAAGCACTCGACCGAGTATTGTTTGGCAGTGAGTAGCAATAGCTACTGTATGTGATAACTCGACCGAGTAAGAAGTATACTCGACCGAGTAGTGGCTACTCGGCCGAGTGTTGTTTTACTCGACCGAGTGTTGTTTTTGAGTTTTTGGACGTTCGCTTCTGGAATCGAATACTCGACCGAGTATCTATGATACTCGACCGAGTGTTCTTTTGGCGGAAGGATGTTACGTTTTGAGCCATAGGCTTTTGTGTTTACGTTTCCTTGTTTCTTGTCAGCTCAAAATGCCGCCCAAAAGAACTTCCGCGCAGATCCAAGCTTCTGAGATGACTTTTGATGAGGTTGCTCGCATGATTGAGCAACAAGAGGCTCTCCTTTAAGCTCTCAAAAATGTGGGAAAGGGGAACGAGAAGTCGATGGATGCTACTCAGCTCAGCATCATCATTGCTCGCTTCAACCCTCCCACATATGATGGGGTAGGTGAACCAAAGTTACTCGAGAAGTGGCACCGTGAGATTGAAGCTCTCATGGAAATGGTTAAGTGCCCCGAAGACATGATCGTCGAGCAGGTAGTGTACTACCTAAGAGGTGAAGCTGCAGTTTGGTGGCAAAACGTAAAGGAAGATGCTAGAGCTTTTTACCAGGCAGAAGGAGCTATTCCGTGGTCTGGGTTGAAGAGTGCTATGAGGGAGCAGTTCGTGCCGGAGCATATCCGACACAAGATTAGATCCGACTTTGATTCCTTCACCATGACGGATGAGATGGCAGTCACTGACTACTATCATCGGTTCCTGGAGCTATCTCGTTATGTTGAGGACATGCAGCTAGGACAGAGAGGTTTGGCAATCCGTTTTGAGAGGGGTTTATCTGCTAAGATCGTGAGTCATATGCCAGCCGGGGTTGCTACTGACCTCAAGGAAGTGTATCTGAGAGCGGGTCAAGCTGAGAGAATGGTAGATCTCTCAAGAGAGATCGATGAGAGGACTGCCGCGGAAAAGAGGAAGGCTGATAGTGGAAGCAACAGTCAGTCGACCAACAAGAAAGGGAACTTCAACCATGCTAAGGCTTTTTCTAGTGGAGCTGGTTTTTCGGGAGGATCTCGTGGTTGGGGAAAGAATGGAGGTCGGAGTGTGAGTGACAACTCTAACCTTACATGCTTCAACTGTGGTGGGATAGGCCACAAAAGACGGGAATGCACGAGCTATAAGCCCGACACTGGTTCAGGAGCTCGGTCAGGGAATTTTTCTCAGGGGCCGACTCAGAGTTTTGCTAGTAACCGACCGGGAGGTTCATGGGGCAATAGAGGTGGACATGGCAACCAGGGCGGTTACAACCGCAGTGGTGGTGGATCATATCAGCGCCAGAACAACAGCACCACTCAGGATTCAGCAGCCAAGCCAAGTACCTCCAATGCTTTAGTTCAGGGTGGAGGACAGAAAAACAGTGGGAAGCTTTTCATGATGGACAAGCAGGAAGCACAGGATGATGCTCATGTAGTTACCGGTACCTTTCTTGTTCATAATGTACCATCCTTTGTTTTGTTTGATTCAGGGGCTACACACTCTTTTGTGTCTAAGAGTCATGCTGTGTCTATGGGTTTGGGAAGGTTTGAGGTTGTAAAAGATGATGTGTTCATACCTTCGGGGGAGTCTGTGTCATGTCTCAAGTTGTATAAGGGAGTATCCATGGTAGTTGGAGGGGTAGATTTACCAAAGAGACTGTTAGAGTTTCCTATGGATGGGTTCGAGGTGATTGTCGGGATGGATTGGCTGGGTAAGTATGATGCCAGGATAGATTGTTGGCAAAAGAGGGTGTCCTTAAAGGGTCTCAAGGGTATTAGGGTGTCCTATAGAGGGTTTATGGTAAAGCCTAAGTGTAGGTTCATAGCTGTGATGACTTTAAAGTCATGTTTGAGGAAGAAGTGTCCCTTGATTCTCTGTCATGTGACAGACCACCGAGTAGAGCCACCGACAACTTCTGAGATATCTGTGGTGAGAGAGTTCGAAGATGTTTTTCCTGAGGAGATACCGAGTTTGCCTCCCAAGAGGGATGTTGATTTCAGTGTGGAGCTTAAGCCGGGAACGGGTCCTATATCTAAAGCACCTTACCGTATGGCACCTAAAGAGTTGGCAGAGTTGAAAAAGCAGATACATGAGTTGCTAGGCAAGGGTTACATTAGGCCTAGTGTGTCACCGTGGGGAGCTATAGTTCTTTTTGTAAAGAAGAAAGATGGGAGTATGAGACTGTGCATTGATTACAGAGAGCTCAATCGTGTCACAGTGAAGAACAAGTATCCGTTGCCGAGGATTGATGATTTGTTTGATCAGCTAAGTGGAGCAGGTGTGTTTTCCAAGATTAATCTTAGGTCGGGATAACACCAGCTGAGGATAGCAGATGAGGATATTCCTAAGACCGCATTCCGATCTCGATATGGTCATTACGAGTACGTGGTGATGCCTTTTGGGTTGACCAATGCGCCAGCAGCTTTTATGGATTTGATGAATCGGATCTTTACACCGTTCTTGGATAAGTTTGTGGTTGTTTTCATCGACGATATCTTAGTCTATTCTAAGACTAAGGAAGAGCATGAGGAGCACTTGAGGATAGTCTTGCAGACCTTGAGAGAGAATCAGCTTTATGCCAAGCTATCTAAGTGCGAGTTCTGGTTAGAAGAAGTGGCTTTTCTAGGCCATGTGATATCTAAGAAGGGAGTATCTTTGGATCCTAGTAAGATTGAGGCCGTAACCAAGTGGGAATCGCCGAAGAATGTTGCTGAGATTCGGAGTTTCTTAAGCCTTGTCGGCTACTACAGGAGATTTGTGAAAGATTTCTCTACCATAGCGCGGCCTATGACATCTTTGATGAGGAAGGAAGTCAGATTTGTTTGGGATGAGAGTTGTGAGACGGCGTTTCAGACCTTAAAAGAACGCTTGACCACAGCTCCTATCCTAGCCTTGCCAGAGGGTTGTGAGAACTTTGAGGTATATACCGATGCCTCAAAGAATGGTCTTGGTTGTGTTTTGATGCAGGAAGGGAAAGTCATAGCTTATGCTTCGAGGCAGCTGAAGCAATATGAGGAGAACTACCCTACTCATGATCTGGAGCTGGGTGCAGTTGTGTTCGCTCTTAAGATTTGGAGGCACTACCTTTATGGAGCAACTTTTAAGGTGTTCTCTGATCATAAGAGTCTAAAATATATCTACACTCAGAAGGAGCTTAACATGCGACAAAGACGGTGGATGGAGCTGATCGGAGATTATGATATGGAGATCATCTATCACAAGGGTAAGGCTAATGTTGTTGCAGATGCACTGAGTAGGAAGAGCGTTCATTCGCTATGTATAGCTATGTCCTTGCTGAAGCTGAGGGATGAGATGTCTAGGTTGGGGATCTTTATGATTCGAGAGGGGGATACCATCGGGGATTTGACGATCGAGCCAGAGTTGTACGAGGACATCAAGAGTAAGCAAGAGCTTGATCCTAAGATTCAGGAGTGGAAGTCAAGGGTTGAGAGTGGAACGGTTTCCAGGTTTTCTATCCATACAGATGGGAGTGTTCGTTTTGATGGGAGATGGTGTGTTCCTGAGGATGCAGAGTTGCGAAGAGTGATCTTGACGGAGGCTCATTGCACTCCCTATTCAGTTCACCCGGGTGGTGACAAGCTTTATAAAGACCTTAAGAAGACTTTTTGGTGGCCAAACATGAAGAGAGATGTAGCTGAGTTTGTAGCCAGATGTTTGACCTGTCAAAGGGTCAAGGGTGAACAAAGGAGACCACAAGGTAAGATTCAGTCTTTGGAAGTACCCGAGTGGAAGTGGGAGTCGATCTCCATGGACTTCATTGTGGGGTTGCCCAAGTCACAGCAAGGTAACAACATGATTTGGGTGATTGTTGATCGGTTAACCAAGTCAGCCCATTTCGTTCCCATGAAAGATACTTAGTCTAAGATGCAGCTGGCATTGGGTTACAGAAGGCATGTAGTTCGGTTGCATGGTATACCTAAAGATATCGTTTCTGATCGTGATGCGAGGTTCATATCCAAGTTTTGGCAAGAACTGCAAGAGTTGATGGGTACAACTTTGAAGATGAGTACAGCCTTTCATCCGGAAACCGATGGTCAGACAGAACGGACCATCAAGACCTTAGAGGACATGTTGAGGGCATGTGTTATGGAGTTTGGGGGCAGTTGGGAAGATAGACTTGATCTGATCGAGTTTTCATACAATAACAGTTATCATATAAGCATCGGGATGGCACCTTTTGAAGCTTTGTATGGCCGGAAATGCCGAAGTTCAGTTTGTTGGGATGATAGTTCTGAGACGGTGGTTTTAGGGCCACAGCTGGTACAAGATATGGTTGAGCAAGGCCAGTTAATTCGGCAAAAGATGAGAGCAGCTCAAGATCGTCAGAAGAGCTATGCCGACTTACACCGCAGGGACATTGAGTTTGCGGTAGGTGACAAGGTCCTTTTTAAAGTGTCACCTATGCGAGGTGTTATGAGGTTTGGGAAAAAGGGTAAGCTAAGCCAAAAGTTTATAGGCCCTTATGAGATTTTGGACCGTGTTGGCGAAGTAGCTTACAGGTTAGCGTTATCACCAGCTTTGGATAGGGTACACAATGTTTTTCATGTATCTCATCTTCGGAAGTATGTGAGCGATCCGTCGCATATCCTTGAAATGGAGAACATCAAGCTTGATGAATCCTTGTCCTACGCCGAGATTCCTAAGGAGATTCTTGATCGCAAGGTTCGTAAGACCCGGAATGGTGAGACGGTCTTACTCAAGGTCCTTTGGTCTAATCATAATGTGGAGGAAGCCACATGGGAACCCGAGGAAGCTATGCGAGAACGTTTTCCTAACCTTTTTGATCAGGTATGTTTGGTTACGGGGACGTAACCGTTGTCTTTTTAGGGGGGTAGGAGATGGTCGCGGCCGTGTTTTGTCTTGTTTTGTTGTTTTGCTTTGAGTCGGGGTAGTGAATTTTGTGGTGACTTGTGTAGTTCTTTGATGTTGTTATATGTGGTTAGTATAGTCTTGTTGCGTTGTGTTGTGCCTTGTTTTAGAGTGGAGTGTGAACTTCGGGACGAAGTTCTTTTTAAGGGGGGAAGACTGTAATACTACGGATTTTCTTTGGTGACTACTCGACTGAGTAGAGCCTACTCGGCCGAGTAGTGCTGTTGTTGTGAGTTGTTTTGGTTCTGCCGATGAATACTCGGCTGAGTATAGTGAATACTCGACCGAGTAGCGGATACTCGGCCGAGTATAACTTTAATCGACCGAGTATTCGGTCTGGCGAGTGTTATTTTGACGGTTTGATTAGGGAGTGTTTAAGATTATTTTTATATCCCGCGTCAGTTTTTAAAACATCATTTCAATTTTCAACTTCATCATTTCTACGTTAACTCTAATCTCTCCCTAATCACTCCCTAATCATTCCATAGCTTTGTTGTGTGTGAAATCTTCGGAATTCTTGCGTATAATTCATCATCCTACTGTTGGTAAGTTCTAATTATATGTTATTCGTATTCGTTGGGGTTACTGTACATTTACGGAATTGGGAATATGGGGGTTGTGCAATGTGTAATTGTGTTGTATGATTATGGTATAGGAGAAGACTTCGTAGAGGAGCCTTTCTGATTGTTCGAGTTCATTCCACTGTTGATTTCTAAGGTAGGGTTTCCTACTCGGTTCTTGTTCTTTGTAAGACATGTTTGTTGTGATTATTGTTATCTGTTGATCATCGGAGTATGGAGATTGTTGTGACGATGTTGGTGTGAGGGTATTGAGACGGCTGTGATATCGTGTGATTGTGATTGTGGTGGAGTCACTTGCGGGAGTGGCTTCACACCCTAATTCGCCCTCCATGGAACCCGCCACAGGAGGGGATGTGCACATTAAGAGACAGAGATTGTTGTCGCTCGTTGAGGAGCTGGACTAGGTGGGATCGGCTGCGGTCACCCACTGGCGGCGAGGATTACCTGTTGCGATGGGTAATCTGGCAGGGCTACACCCTTCGGTGTGTAGTCGGTTACTGTGTGAGAATGGATGATTGGGAATTGGTGATGATCAGTTGATTACTTCGTTTGTTTGTCTTAATATTTGAGTAATACTGACCTCGTTGTTGTTTGTGGAATCTGCGGTGATCCATTCGGGGATGGTGAGCAGGCTTGACAGGTATTGCTAGTGTGAGCTTGGGGACAGTTATGGGAGTATTGTCATCACCAGTCATAGCATCACCGTCTGAGTCTTAGTTGGATTTCTTTTATTGTTAGACTTTGGAGTTGTATTTTGTTTAACCAGTATTAAGATTTGGATGTTGTAAATTTTATACCTTGCAGTACTTTAATAAATGTGCTCAGTTCAGACGCTTTTGATATGTATTAACCTCGGGCATCCGAGACGGTAACACACTTTCATGGTAGGGTGGTCCTGGTAAGGCACCTTGGTATGAGGGGATGTTACACTCTCTATATCCCAATGAATAGTTTACATTTATTTTATTTTGTGAGGGGAAAATAAAGTAATTGTAAACTATTGACTGTGACGAAGGGAGTAGTAAGTATCGATTTACTTTCAAAAAATTATTAAATTTATCCAATGCAAATTTAAGGAAATTCAACTAATAACCTCATATTTTTATGAAACAATAGGTCTTGGTATAGACGGGTGGGGCGAACAAACGGGTAAAGACCTCTAATAAAGTGGGTAGGGGGGACAAGGTGGGCACCCCCATATGCTTCCCACTTTATGACAAATAGGTATTTTGTGAGAGGAAATGGTATCCGTCTATACATATAGACGGATAGTGTCCATCTATAATGAGAATTTGTGTTTATGAAATTGCCATTCATATACATTTAGTAATTTGTGAAGGAGGGGTCCTCTAGCATATTGTCCTTGGTGGTTTTTGGTTTCTTGCCTATCCAATAATAGTTTTTTTTCTTTTTTTTTGACAGTCTATCCAATAGTTAAATGCCACCATATATAGTATTACCAAATACTCCTACATCGTGGTGGTACCAACATTTTGATTTGTCGAAAATGATTGGGCCTTTTCAGTCTATGTCACCATTCTTGACTGATTTGTAGTGATGCATGACTAGCTTACATGTGTGTTTTGGGTCTCTCCATCACTCTCCAGTTTCCACTCACTTGTGGTTAGAGGTGGCAAACGAGTCAATTGGATTAGTTTTGGTTCGGGTTCTTTCGGATCGGGTTATTTCGGTTTATCTTTTTTTCCGATTTCAGTTCGGTTCAACTCAGGTTGGATTCAATTTTCACTTTTAATCGGTTGTAAATATTTCGGATTGATTCAGGTTCGAGTTGGGTCAATATCGGTGCAAATAAAGTTCGAGTCGGGTTAATATCAGAGTAGATGAGATTCGAGTCAGGTTATAATCGGATCGAATTTCAAGGGATTAGGTCTTTATTCAAAACATTGGATATAATACGATTTTTTTTTTTAAAAAGTAATAAATAATGTTTTTTTTTGTATAACTACGATATAATATTAATTCATTGACGTCAAATGGGTGACACTCATGTACAAAAAGACACCCTAGATGTGACGCCTAGGTACATTCGGGTCATTTCGGGTTTCAATTTTGGGTTTCTGTCATCAATGTAAGGGTTAAAATCGGTTCCGGTATATATCGGTTCGGATTAAAACAATTCAGTTTGAAACAGTTCAGGTTCATTCGATTTTGGGTCTATTTCGGATATTACAAATTCGGTTCGATTTCGAATCAATTCAGGTCGATTCAGGTTTCGGGGTGAAGTTAAGTTATACCTTTCGGGTGTATGGTCAGGTGTCGATTCAGCTATTTTCGATCGGTTTTTCGGGTTCGGTATACTTTTGCCAGGTCTACATGTGGTGCTTTTGTGTTCTTCGTGAAAGTAACCCGCATTTTTGTTAGCTAATTTAAATGAACTCAAATAAGAATGTTAAATACATACAAAACAATTAGTGGGGATTCTTTATACCATTTGATATCACATTTTGTGTTTATTTCATATAGATTTTGACACATTAACATATTAATACAACGACTACGATACAATAGTTGTTTAAGTTGTGTTAAATATACTTAACAATTTTATGCAAGACTAATTAGTCGGTCGAATTAGTGAAAATAAAAAACACTATAGCCTAAAACTACTAAGCTCATACTTGCATGTATTAACAAATAAATTAAACAAAAAACAACTTTGCCACGTCATCTTACTATGTAATCGCATAAAATCTTTTCTTAAAAACCACGAGAGGACTTAAAACTTAAAAGTATTTACACTTTGGTCTCACACACAATAATAATTCTTCTGTGAGTCAGTCTCACATTGTTAGACAATCCTATTATATAAAAAAACAACACATTTTTTTTGGCAGCTATAAAATTATAATGTTTACATACTAAGGAAATAACAGTACGACTCTAATGAGCCGTACATACATACTTCAACATTATTTGAAAATAAAGTACAATTTCCAATTAAACTAGAACGGTAGATGAGATGTCGGGTAACGACAACATGTTGGTGGAGTGGGGTAACTTGGATTTGAGCTTCATCATGCGTGTCTTCTACATGGCACGAAACTCCCAAAGACTATCGATACATTTGCTCTGACGAGTGATGGGAACAAGATGCACTTACGCCACGAGGACGTAGAAAGGGAAGGGCGAAAACAAGTAAAAAAGACTTGCCTCTAATGGAGAAAAATCTCCCACATCTTGAAGAACCAACTCGACAGACCAAAGGCCAATAACCCAAGTAGCCACACCAGTAGACGGACCAATACACAAATTGCTTCTCAACCAAACGCTTGGCCATAAACACCATAGGGAACCATCATATGATGCAGCCAACATAAACCGGACACAACCTCCTCCCGTCATTATTCTTATGATAGATTATTACTAGGGACAACAAAAAGAACAGAAGACAAATAAACAGCAGCATGAACGATGAGATGCAGACCACCGAATCCAATCTGCAAACCAACGCCACTTCCGACCCAACTTGGACCTACCTGATCACACCTCAAAAAGAACAAACTTACGCAAACTCTGACCCACTACATTCAAAGATAACATAGGACCCATAAAACCAATCAAAGGCAGACAAAGAGCCTGCCTACACCAAAGGACACAACCACCATCGACCGCAATCAAAATCCCAAGAACAACACAGACAACCTTACATGCAACCTAACAAAGAGATGAAGACCCAACCCCACATCATAAGACACCCAAAATGAACCCGATAGATGGGGGAAGGGGCAAGGGGCAAGGAAACACCATATCAGTCCAAAAAGCAAAGCCACATAAGATACAATGACTCGAAACAGATGGAAAAGGCCCATCCCGAGGGCCCAATTGGTGGGGGGGCGAGGGAAGGAGAACACCAAAGCGACCCAAAGAACAACCACATAGACCACCATGACTTGAAAAAGATGGGTTACTCCCATCCCAAAGACAGACTGAAACAGATCGGACTGGGGAAAGCTTTACCGGGGTGGAGGAGGGGCGAGGGGTCGGATAACAAGCCTTCGGGTTGCATGAAAAACCATCTAACAAAGGACCGAGAAACAGAAGATTGATTGGGTAAAGGGAAGACCACCGAGGCAGACAACTCCACCAACGTCGTCGACGAGATCATTGCCATTGAAAACAGAACAAAGGTGGGACCATAAAAAGAAAGTAGGATTATTGGAGGAGATGAGATCAATCGCCGTAGATGAGTCAAGGGATGATTCCATCTCGAGCGAAAGGGTAGGAGAAGATGGGAGGACATAGGGTGGAAGAAGGAGGCGGCGGAAACAAACTGTACTAGGTTTAGAGGTTTTTCTAGAGAGAAGGGATAAAAATTTTTTAGTGAGATACTAGGTAGACGTCGCTTATATTTTGAAGTACAAGAGTTATAGACGTAATTTCAAGACAACACATCTATTATCACTAAAAAAACAAATTTTTTATAAAAATGGATCATTTTATGGTGTAAGACTGTCTTATTTTAGAATTTATGCTCAAGCAGTCATGCATATAACCAAACTAAGACTGTTACTTGAGTTAGCTTACATAAGTCACAAGATATTTTCATTACTTATGATAAAATTGAGTTTATAGTGAAATATTTCATGAAATATCTTGAATCATTCTATATTGAAGTTATATATAGACATATATGGTAGGTTTGTTGTTAGTTGTGAACAATCCTATGCCACTAAGAACAATGAACTAGCATGGGTGCTCGCTCCGGTTAAAAATGGAAAAATTCGAAATTTTTAGTTAAATTTTTTAATTTTTTTCAAATTTACCTTATTAAATTACTCGTTCATCCCTGCCACAACTTTTCACCTATCAAAACAAAAATTTCTGACTACGGCACAGACTAAGTAAATGTTTTGCATCGTTTATTGAGTAGGATGCAATAAGTATAGACATTCAGGGAAAGCGTTCACTTATTTCTTATTAGGAGACACGGTTCCAATCTTCCAAAGGATAACCAATAATTATGTTTGGTCAATTAAAGTGTAGAACTATGTCATACACAATTAGTCGATTATACATGTTAATTAAGCGACAATTATTGGTTTATATTTCCTCCGTCTTAGTGATTGAAGTGATCGATCACTAAGCCACTAATTCACTATATACATCAGACTACTTTAGTAGGTGGGATTTCATATCATCACATGGATATCTTTTCTATGATTCCGTTCCTCTATTGGTATAATGGTTTCATTATTCTTTTGATAAAATCAAAATTACTAAAAGATCAATATAGAATCTTCTATTATGTTGTACTTTAGAGAATAGATTAAGCATAAGTATTACACCGTAAGATTTAGCATTCACTACAGTAAGACACAATAGATAAACACAAATAGTTTGAAAGTTTTTCCAATATTATTTCACAAATTAAAGTTAGTTTTTTTTTTTTTTTTTTTTTTTTTTTTTTTTTGAGTTAAATTAAAGTTAGTTTAAATATTTTCACAGGTGTAGATTTTAACATTTACTGGGTAGTAGCGATACCACCCTCCCACATACAACGTATAGAGTAGTAGCATTGTTGGTATAAAAGGCAGTAAATAGTGTAAATAGTAAAGTCGAGTAGAGAATAGTTGTTTACTTAATTAGTTGAAGGTATTGTTGGCGGATTGGTTTGATGAGATTGTTGTGGATACATGCAAATGGGAAGGGAATACCTCTACAACTCTATCTATAGAGAACACCTATCCTAAGAACTCTCTGAACCTAGACTTGTAAATCTCTAGAGGTTCGTTTACACACAATATAACTCTAGAAATTAAGTTTTACATTATCTAGATATACCTAAAACATTCATGACGGTTGAGTTTATTAATCCGATACTTAAGAGGGAGAAGGGGTGAATTAAGTACCTTTTTTAAAATTTAAAGTGAAAAGTGCGTTCACACTTAATTCTGAATCAGTACATAGGCGAATTAAACATTCTCGATGACTGTTCAGACAATATAAATTGTGCTGTACTGTTCTGATTGTATGCGTGAAATAAAAACTATAAAAGTGAACGAGAATTAATGTAACACCCCCATACACCCAGGCGCCTTACCAAGACCACCTAATGCATGGAAGTGCTACCATCTCGGTTACTCGAGGCATAGTAATCGAAAGCAACCATCAAGAAATGTAGTTTAAGTAAATAAATTTAGAGTGATTACATCAAAACCAAAACTATAAAGTACAATACAACTGTTCCAAACCAAACCAACTAAAGTAAATAAAATGTCATGACACAACAACGGAAGACTACTATCAGACTCGTGGTGACTCCATCCCCAGCTAATCCCGCACGCCTCCATAGTATACCTGCTAGACAACTGCTCACCACCCCCGAATGGATCACCACCGTTTTTATAACATTTAAACAGGGTCAGTTACTGTATAAACAATATAAGATAAACAACAACAGATACACAATCACAATCTCCAACACCGTCACATCTCCACACACCTGACAACACACTAAAGTGTGTAGCCCTGTCAGAATATCCATCGCAACAGATATTCCACGCCGCCAGTGGGGGACCGCAGCCGTACCCACCAAATCCCCGCTCATCAATTCCGAGCGAAAACCCAAGTTTCTTAATGTGCATATCTCCTCCTGTGGCGGGTTCCACAGAGGGCGAATCAAGGGCGTGAAGCCACTCCCGCAAGTGACTCCACTCAGCCGAGGACGCGTTTCGCGAACCACATACAAACATATCCAACCAATTATACAACAATAATAACCAATACGATAAGAACAACAACAGTAAACAACCAACAACAATCCACCATCAACACAATGTAATCAATGCCAATACCAATTACGATATATAATCATCATGCCAATCAACCAGACAACCATCTTATAATCATTTATACAATATCTGAGTAGGGAAACCCTACCTGGAAAGGCAAACACCAAGATCGTCACAATCAGTTATTCAAAATCGCTCTTCTACGAAATCACCTCCTATAATCACACAATCATATAATTACTATCTAATAATCACCATACTCCAAAAATCCCCCAAAATACCGAATTAGGGTTTCAATCAAATCAACGAAAAGACATAAAAACTGTACAAGGATCTTACCCACAATACAACGATCTTAACGACATAAATAACACAACGATCCGACGATTCTAGCCCCTAGGATTTGATAGCAATGCGAATAAGAAAGCAACGTAACTTGTTTAACTCTTGTGAAGTTTTAGAAAAAGGTAAAAGTGAAAAGAAACTGACGAAAGGTGTTTATATATCTTTCTCGCATTGCTAACAAAACCCGGCAAAATATCTCGTAAAACCGACTTACTTGATCGAGTAAGTCACTTACTCGATCGAGTGACCCCTACTCGAATGAGTACCCCACTTACTCGATCGAGTACCCATCAGACAGTACATTGTTTCGAAACCAAAATTCACTTACTCGACAAAGTAAGCCTTACTCGATAGACTACCCAACAATACAGAAAACCGTAGTATTACAATTAAAGCAAATAAAGATAAAAGGCACGAGACACAAGATTTTTAACGTGGTTCGACCTACTCTCTAAAGGTCTACGTCCACCCTCTCTCTCATTAATATTTTCTTTATAACCAAACCCGATTACAGAAACTCCCCACGATCAACCCCGATCGTGCGACTCGAGTATAACCACGTACTAAAAAACACTCTCTCACGAAATCAAAATTACAACCGATTTGTCTCCTTATATGGTTTAATAATTTAGAACGATGGAGAACAAAATGTCCTTATGAGTATAAAGACTTGTGCACTCGAAGACGGTTTAAGAACACGGCTTAAAAGATTTTGCAAAACAGGTTAAAGTTGAAGATGAAAGATCATAGATTCTAATTAGACTCTCTTATTAAATGTCAAATTATCTCATAATTTATATTTAGGTGATCTCTGTAACATGCATGCAATATTAAAGCATTTTAATAAAATATGGAGGAAATATGATTTCCTTACATTGGGTTAATGGTAAAATGGGTACAATCAAGATCTTCTATCTTGATTGATCTTGAGCCTAAAATAATAGATGATCCTCCTTACCAAATCTTCAAAGATAAGATCTCCTAACAATGTGCAGCCAAGAACAATTACCCAATACCTTACAAATATTAACTATATATTTGATAAGATCTACCCTTGATAATATGTGAAATATTACTAACACACTTAGTAAATATTTTGATTACTAACAATTCTTAGTAAATGATTTTTATTATTTTTTGAGAGATAAACCACTTTTTTTTTTCACATGCAAAGTTCAAGTAAGTGGAAAAATGAACAATATGGGTGTGATAAAGAGGAGGGAGGCCGGGTGGAGTGTGCATCGGGAGTGGAGTGTTTTTGTTTTATTTTATGCCCAATATAATTGTTCATAGAATAGAACAAAATTAATGGGGAAGAAAAAAGTGGCATGAGTGCAATGATTATGTTTATAACCATCCACTTAGACTCTATTTACACGGTTCAATGCCCCATTTACGGGTCTATTTTAGTTCTTATATTTGTCGTACAAATACGTGTAATTTTACTTTAACAACATTTTATGTATAAATACTTCCCGATTAATTTCGTCTCAAACACTCCGCAAATATACATGTACATCTACACATATAATTTACGTACCAATATTAATCACATTAATCGATTAGTAAATTTTTAGTGAATTAACAATTAATTAACTAAAACCCGTCTCATAAAATTTATTATTCAATTATCGCATAATTAAATAATAACTGCCGCACCTCGAGTTCGCAACTTGAAATCTCTCTAAAAAGATCGACTAACCTTTTAGTCAATAAATCAAGGAACTAAATAAATTGTATCTCATACAATTAATTAGTTGTCAATTGGGGTCTGTTCCTTTAGGTGTGACCGAAAGGGGTCAGTTGATCACCGTCGTCACACGACAATAACGTCAAACTCTAGTCAGCCAACCGTTATCGATTTACGTTAATCAACCGACGAGGATCATAAAATAAATAACCTGATGATATTCCTTTAATGAGATTTATGATTTAAACGTACTATTGTGGAAGACACTCACTCCAACAATCTCCCACTTGTCCGACACAAGGTGTGCGCTACCAATTTTCTTGTCCGTTTTAATCTCCCACTCAATGCAAGGTGTCTTTCAGGTCACACTTGCACATGAACATATCGCGAGTGGTTTTCTCGATATGGAGTGTGACTACAAGACCGGAAAAATCTACCATAGATTACTTCCGAGCGTGGCCACGCATTTACAGTCACAACTCCTCGAGTGGCCTTGAGATATAGTAACCCAACGTGGGATGAAAATTCTTGTATGCCCTATCTATCTTCGCCAAATACAGATCACCGGGACTCTAAAGATGCCACTTGGCCTCCTTTCATGGCACGACCTAGGACAAAAACCAAAGTCACTCGAAAACTGCACTGACTTTGGATATTAGTCTCCAGTCAAAAGAATCGACTCATTGAAACATCTTAGAGATCCCTGCCACGACCAGGCGTCTATAAAAGAACTAAGGGACTCTCTAAATGGTCACTGTCCGGCTAAGTGTCACACACTCTGCCTATGTAATCGACCAGCCATCACGTATGACCTCATTGTGCTGAACCAACCATCAATCGACTTACAATCTAATCACTCTGAGACGTTATCTCATTAAGTGACTAGGGACAAAATATAATGTTCATATTATTCACTTGAATAGTGTTCAACATTGTCTCCACAACTTATCCAGATAAACAAGGTATTATAAATTTAGTCACACTATTTGAAAGAATTCATAAATGAATGCTTAAACAATTGATACAAAATAAAGGTTTTCCATAAATCATTAGGACTAGTTTATTTCCTAATTAGAGATTATTATTAGTTTATTTTATTTCCTAGTTAACAGAATAAGGCAAGACGGTTTTAGGTAAGTTTCAGATTGTGTTTTAGGTTAGCTAGGTTGGTTTCTAACTCCTATATAAGGAGGTCTAATGTATTGTTTATCAGATAGAATGAGAATTAATAAAAATTGAAGCAAAAGCTTTTTCGTGTTTGTAAGTTTTGTAAACATAGGATCGACGCGTTTCGTTCTGAAACTGTTATTATTTGACGCGTTTTCAAACTCTAACCCGATTGATAGCAATAGGTCTTGCGATTCAATAACCATTGTTCGATCTATAGGTCTAGATCATGCAAATATCCCACTGTTTCAATTTCAAGACAGATTTCGAAGCAAATATCCTTTTTAATTATTGTTCGTTATTCTATTAAACCGCTCCGCGCAAATTTTCGTATCATGAGTGGTATCAGAGTTTCGGCTCTTGATTTTCCTAAATCTAGACGGTCCTAGGCGTGTCAAAGCCAAGTTGTTAGTTGAATTTCTGATTGCGATTGGAGTTCAAGGGTTAAACTCGTACAGGTAGTTCGAGGGTTAATCGGTTTTGCATCTCAAGAACAAGTTTCTAGTAACTTGTTATTCAAGGCGTGACGGTTACAAAAATAAAAAAGTTACTGTTCACGCGTGGTACTGTTCATCCGCGAAAAAAAAAACTGAAAAAAGGGGAAAAAAGAAGAAGACATGTCGGGAGTATTCTTAAGTCAAAGCATCTACGAGGAGAATGTTAAGTTTGGTCTGACATCACCTCCTATTTTTGATGATTATAATGATGAGGAGACAATTGAGGTTAATGGTGATGTTATTTTTCAAGAACAAGATCTAGTTAATAAGTGCGTCAATGGAAAATTATTTGGTAATGCTGATGGGCATGCATAATTATATTATGAACCGGATTCCTGTAGTTGACATAGGTGATTCAAAAAGATTAAAGCTTGATGTCGTGCAAGGAGGGTGGTGGGGTGGAAGGCACGAGCTCATATGGGAAAAGATGGATAAGCTTGAAGGCTCCATTGAAGATGACGAGCTGAAAAGGAGAGCAATGATTTTCACGAATAACTTCATATTCTTAGTCAATTTTGCATCTAAATTTTCTAGGATTGTATTCGATCCCGGTGGATTCCATGGTTCTAAGAATCGGGACGATTCTTTTGTAGAAAAGGAGTATGTTACAAAATATAGGTTTTCCATAAATCATTAGGACTAGTTTATTTCCTAATTAGAGATTATTATTAGTTTATTTTATTTCCTAGTTAACAGAATAAGGCAAGACGGTTTTAGGAAAGTTTCAGATTGTGTTTTAGGTTAGCTAGGTTGGTTTCTAACTCCTATATAAGGAGGTCTAATGTATTGTTTATCAGATAGAATGAGAATTAATAAAAATTGAAGCAAAAGCTTTTTCGTGTTTGTAAGTTTTGTAAACATAGGATCGACGCGTTTCGTTCTGAAACTGTTATTATTTGACGCGTTTTCAAACTCTAACCCGATTGATAGCAATAGGTCTTGCGATTCAATAACCATTGTTCGATCTATAGGTCTAGATCATGCAAATATCCCATTGTTTCAATTTCAAGACAGATTTCGAAGCAAATATCCTTTTTAATTATTGTTCGTTATTCTATTAAACCGCTCCGCGCAAATTTTCGTATCATGAGTGGTATCAGAGTTTCGGCTCTTGATTTTCCTAAATCTAGACGGTCCTAGGCGTGTCAAAGCCAAGTTGTTAGTTGAATTTCTGATTGCGATTGGAGTTCAAGGGTTAAACTCGTACAGGTAGTTCGAGGGTTAATCGGTTTTGCATCTCAAGAACAAGTTTCTAGTAACTTGTTATTCAAGGCGTGATTTACAAAAATAAAAAAGTTACTGTTCACGCGTGGTACTGTTCATCCGCGAAAAAAAAAAAAAACTGAAAAAAGGGGAAAAAGAAGAAGACATGTCGGGAGTATTCTTAAGTCAAAGCATCTACGAGGAGAATGTTAAGTTTGTCCGACATCACCTCCTATTTTTGATGATTATAATGATGAGGAGACAATTGAGGTTAATGGTGATGTTATTTTTCAAGAACAAGATCTAGTTAATAAGTGCGTCAATGGAAAATTATTTGGTAATGCTGATGGGCATGCATAATTATATTATGAACCGGATTCCTGTAGTTGACATAGGTGATTCAAAAAGATTAAAGCTTGATGTCGTGCAAGGAGGGTGGTGGGGTGGAAGGCACGAGCTCATATGGGAAAAGATGGATAAGCTTGAAGGCTCCATTGAAGATGACGAGCTGAAAAGGAGAGCAATGATTTTCACGAATAACTTCATATTCTTAGTCAATTTTGCATCTAAATTTTCTAGGATTGTATTCGATCCCGGTGGATTCCATGGTTCTAAGAATCGGGACGATTCTTTTGTAGAAAAGGAGTATGTTACAAAATATAGGTTTTCCATAAATCATTAGGACTAGTTTATTTCCTAATTAGAGATTATTATTAGTTTATTTTATTTCCTAGTTAACAGAATAAGGCAAGACGGTTTTAGGAAAGTTTCAGATTGTGTTTTAGGTTAGCTAGGTTGGTTTCTAACTCCTATATAAGGAGGTCTAATGTATTGTTTATCAGATAGAATGAGAATTAATAAAAATTGAAGAAAAAGCTTTTTCGTGTTTGCAAGTTTTGTAAACATAGGATTGACGCGTTTCGTTCCGAAACTGTTATTGTTTGACGCGTTTTCAAACTCTAACCCGATTGATAGCAATAGGTCTTGCGATTCAATCACCATTGTTCGATCTATAGGTCTAGATCGTGCAAATATCCCATTGTTTCGATTTCAAGACAGATTTCGAAGCAAATATCCTTTTTAATTATTGTTCGTTATTCTATTAAAGCGCTTCCGCGCAAATTTTCGTATCAACAATGAATGCAATTATCATATATATAAAAATTAATACACTATCCAATTATTACATATCCATAGTCTAAAGAAATTCTGGTACTCGTTTCAATCCCATTGCGACGATATGACCATCATGCTTAGCCTTTGATAAAGGCTTGGTTAAAGGATCAACAATATTATCGTCTGTCCCAAGCTTACAAATGTCTATTTCCTTCCTTTCCACATAATCTCTAATTACATGGTATTTCCTTTCAATGTGTCTAGGTTTATTACTAGACTTCGGCTCTTTGGCTTGAAAAATAGCCCCACTGTTATCACAATACAGAGTGATCGGATCTTTGGTGGAATGGACTACTCCTAGTCTGTCCATAAATTGCCGAATCCAAACAGCTTCCTTTGCAGCGTCAGACGCTGCAAGGTATTCAACCTATGTTGTAGTATCCGTGGTAACGCTTTGCTTAAAGCTCTTCCAGCAAACAGCTCCTCCATTTAGCATAAACACATATCCGGATTGGGATTTCATATCATCCCGATCGGTTTGGAAAATTGCGTCAGTGTAACCTCTTACACGCAACTCAGTTTCTCCTCCAAACACTAAGAACTAATCCTTAGTCCTTATCAAGTACTTAAGGATGATCTTTACGGCTATCCAGTGACTCTCACTGGGCTTGGCTTGATAACGACTTGTCAAGCTCAAGGCATACGCGATGTCGGGACGAGTGCAAATCATAGCATACATGATAGACCCAACAGCGGAAGCATAAGGGATGGTCTTCATACGTTCAATCTCCTTAGGGGTAGAGGGAGACTGTGACTTGCTCAAAGTGATCCCTTGGCCCATAGGTAAAAATCCTCTCTTAGAGTCTTCCATATTGAACCGGTCAAGAATTTTGTCAATATAAGCTTCTTGACTCAATGCTAGTATCCTCTTGGACCTATCTCTATAGATCCGGATACCCAAGATTCGTTGTGTGTGACACCCTTAAATCTAGCCTTAATTAATTACGTAAATTCTACAGAAAAACTGGTAGGATATGTTTGTAATTGGTCCAACTATATAAAAACCTGTAATTTCAAAAAATTTTCTAAACCAATCACAACATATCCAACATTCCCAATAGACGGGTGCCAAAACCTGCAATTACTAACAACCTAATTTACTTACACCGCTAAAGGTAAGAAAATACATAATGATACAAACCCAAAAAAAAAGAAAAAGGGAGACATATGTCCCTTCAAATTATATACAAAACCAAAAGACATAAAAGGTTTACTATAGGAATAACCAAACTAGGTCCAAGGTTCCTTATGCTCACTAGCTCGTCTGTGACCCTAACAAAGCATCAACAACCTGTCAATCACATTTTATACAAACACGAAAGCCACAATTCAGTGGGGAGTAACTTCGAGTCCTCCCAGCCACGAATCGTCAAAATTAATGTAACATGTAATGTAACATGTAAACAATATGATAAACAATGTAATTATCATGTAATCTAACCTATGACCCCTAAACTGACCAAACTAAACTATCATGTGAATCATATAACAAATAGTAATCCAAACTTTATCAATCAGAATCGCTTACATCTCACCTATTACAGTTCATAAAATCACCATACAAGAAAGGGCAATATATCAAAGACAGGCATAAGTTCTTAGCACCGTCAATAGTCACTTTGTAACTCGAGTCTATACCACGAGGTAGGGAAGGTAATCGAACCGGTATCTTGGCTCAGCGGTTAATATTAATAAAACATGGCCAAGAGACAACACAACCCTAGCCTAAAATCTGCGCAGACCTAGACATGCGGATACACACCACCGCACCCAAGACCCACAACTTTTTTTAAAACAAAGTGAAGTGAGTACCCTAAGGAGTCCACCAAAGGGTTGGCTAGTACTTAAGTTGACCACTTACTATCAAAATAAGTAACGAGGTCATGCCCCAACTTGGATATAAATCCACTAGTCGGGAACACAAAGGCTATCAAGCGGTGAACATATACTCGTCAAAGACTATAAAGACCTATCTATGATGAAGGCCGAAATACTCACCTAGGACCTAGTCCCGTTAGTCCCAGCTTGAATACTTTAGCCCACACCACACAAGACTCACCACACAAGTCAAGTAAGACACCCACTTAACCTTAAGAGGGCAAAAAGTCCAACTACCAACATAAATTCTAACATTCTATCATGTGAAAGGCTATATAAATGTCTATTCAGCATACAAATCCAACAGTATCCTCAATAAGTATTCAATACTAATTTCCAATTCTAGCAATTTTAACAATATTAAAGGTTTTAGGGGAAACTAGGGCCATTTCTACAATACAAGACACTATTAAATTCAATAAGCTATACATGTGAACTAAAGCTTGATAAATGGCCTAAAACAAGAAAAAGGCCGATTATCTAAATCATTCAACCGAATTTTTACCCGCAACCCCTGACCACCGGCAGTGCGGGTCAAATTGCGGTGACCAATCACTCAATTAATCGACATCGCATCATCAAAGGGACTAAGGCTCGGTTTTTCGGCACAATCAACAAAACATTACAATTATCGCTATAAAATTCATTTTGAGCCTATTAATTACAATTTCATTTTGTAAACTATCCTAACATGTGATAACTATTAATATAAGCACAATTTTACCATTAACATAATTTTTATTACTAGTATGATTCAATTCAAAATACTACCCATTTGTTACTTATATTAATTATAACATTAATCAACCAAAAATGACCAATATTGTACGAAAAACCGCGAAACAAGCACGGACCAACCCGGGCCAACCCCAAGGCCGGCCGTGGGCTGCCGCTTTGGCCGTCACCCCTACACCACCAATTTTTCCATTTTTGTTTAGAAAAAGACCGTCTGAACACTAATTAATCGTTCCCAATTCAACTTTGTTAATTTAAACTAACAAAAGGCATAATTTAAGCATGCATGCAACAAATTTTAACATGTGAAAACTACTACTCAAACAAAAATCACCAAACATACAAAAATCAAAAACATGTGACGATCTTTCGTCGAGTAACTCGAAATATGTTACCTTAAGCTAGAAAAAGAGTAATTAGCACCTCAAAACCCAAACCCTAACAACAACTAGCCGCTATCCTCTACAATATACGAGTCCCCGAACTCGTCCTCCAATTCTTCACCTAAATAAACAATAAAAACACCATAAATAAGCACAAATACCGAAAATACCGAAATTTCGTCTTAAAACAACTTCAAGAAAACTGAAATTAAATTATACCAAGTTGTAGATCGCGACGAGAGGATTCCGGAAATGTAAATTTAGCGAAAATCCGAGTAGAAACGAAGAAATTATGTCGATTTTTGGCTTGATTTTTGTTGAAATGTGTTTTGGAAAGCTAAGGAAGAAGAAAGAAAGAAAAAAAAACAGAAAATGGAAGGGGAAGGGGGCTGGTCCGCGGGAAAGGAAGAAAGGAAAGGAGGGAGTCGGGTTTGAGTCGGGATTTTCAGTCGGTTTGACTCGTTTCGATAATAATTAAACCGTAAGTCAAATGCAAATTCCGACAAGACCAAAGTTTTTAAACAAGAGATTACAAGAAAATTGAATATTTATACTACCCATTTCCAAATTCGTTTACCCAATGTTCAAAAGAATTGTTATTTTCCCCCCGATACGCCCTTATTTCGAAATAAAAAGTTTTACACGGTTTAAACTATTTTTAAACATTTCGAAACTATCAAAATAAATACTTTTCTTCAAAATATAATAAAATTATATTTCTTTGAATTATTTTTACTTTAATACTTAAATATCAACTTTTATTTGATTAATAAATTATTTTCGAAATATATTAACGGTCCGAAATTACGGGGCGTTACAATCACCCCTCCTTTTAAAAAGTTTCGTCCTCGAAACTCAGAAGGAGAAATTATAGTTATAAGAAAATATAGGTATCTTTCCAATGAAACGGTGATACTCTTGTTGATCAGACAAGAACATCCACATTCATATCAAGATATAAAAAATATTTCTACACCAATAAATGATAAAACCCATTATTGGGACGTCTCCAACAACGAGATTTAACACTCATTAATGTTAAAACCATTAAAAATCATAAAAGCATTTTCAAAATTTTAGTTTAAAGTTCTATAATAAGAATAATAATCAAAGGAGCTGTATGAATTTCATGAGGCAAGAATTGAAGTCGAACCTAAATGGGTGTCAAAGATGGAGTTTCATAGGTTACCAACATCAAACTTATGAGAGGAGTATGATGAACTAAGGAAAAGAGGTATGAGCAGTAACGCTCATGATCAAGGAAGAAGGAAAATCAGACAACAAGGAAATGCCAGACACTTTTATCACAAACTACAACAACACCCAAAACGGTTCCAAAAACTTCCTAACAACAAAACTCATAACCACATCACTCCCAAGGGTTTCCTCAAAAAGTAAACCTTCAATCAAGAATCCCAATACCAAGCTATAAATTCCAGGAGAAAGTTCCTCAAATATTCCACAAGATTCTCATTTCAAAACAAGGTAGTAACATACCAACCCCAAACTCTGAAAAAAATCAATAGGATCTCAAGTTTTCTATCCTTTTGCTTATTAAGGATTGCCAAAAGCGGATCTACACTCAGCTACAACATCATCCCATCATCTCAAGTACTCAATGCGACCTCAAGGTCTATAAATCTATAGGGTTAACAAATTCTTCTCAATACTAAGTCTCTCTCAACTCAAGAACTCTCAAGAGTCAACTAAAATACCAAATCACATCACCAAACCATTATGGTCATCAACATCTCAAGGAATATTCTTTCAAATTTGACATCCTAAAACTTACTTACCATCAAATTCCCAAGGAACAAGGTCTTAATTGTAACAACACTTTATCACCTCAAAGTTCCTAAAACCATAAGTGAAACTATGTTCTTTAACCTAACAATTGGTGTCAACCAAACCATTAACCTTTCTAGTTACCAAAACAAGTGCTAAGACATCCCAACAATGTAACTTACTCTCACTCTCATAACATACTTCAAGTAGTAATCAATATCACTCACTAAAACCAACAAATAATCCCACATTTAACATTTCCCACACGATAACATATACATTATCAAACCCTCATATCCAAAGTGATTATGGAAGCCAAACCCAAACTCGGCTACTTAGTCAATCCTATATCCTCAAATCACATCTCACTAACTCTATAAACATGGTCAACAGGGTACCAACTATACTAAGGAGATACGGAGTGATAACGGGATAGAGAAACGGTAAAATATTTTCAAAGGGTGCATGAACCCGACAAGTTAAGAAACTAAGGAGTCAGACCGTAAGGATAACGGTTGACAAAAATAAGAGGTATTCGAGTTAAGAAGATATCTAGGGCAAGAAGAAGATACGTAAACTTTGGCATAAAAACAGGGTTCAACAAACGTTAAAGAGAAGGGAAGGAGAACAGAAGCGGCATAATGAAAGGGTTACCGCTTACCAAACACTCATCAAAGCTTATGATCGATATGATAAGGTTACACCACTAAGGTGCTCAACAAAGCCCCAAAAGTCTACCAAATTATAAGACTAACAAGGACTCCACAATGGTAGGTATTCCTAAACTCAATTGGTTCCAAGAGCCAAAATCAATTCACCACACAAATTCATTTGTTACCATCCAAGTCCCAAGGTATCTCCTTTACAATTCTCGTCATCGAACTTCACTTGCTATGTCATCCCCAAGTACCATGGCTTGTTTACTCCCTCATCTCACCACTTAATACTTCTAGTCTCCGATACCATGAATTAGAATCGCATCTTTGAACTCACGAACTACATCGAACAACTTTCCACCAAAATTCCCAAATTCAGATATGATTAATAAAGTCAACAAGGGCTATTCTATCCTAAATTTGGTCAACTCAAAAGGTTTAACAAACTAACTAATTCCAAAGTACAATACCAAACTATTAAGCAACGTCAATGTCCTATTGTATTCCTTTCAAGGCCTACAAGGATTAGGGCTAACTATCATTCCTTTAATTCTCCATAAGAAACATCGAGACTCTCAAATGAAGTAGCTCAGGTTCATTCCATCTTATGTGCTAAGGTAGTACCCATGCTCAATCATCTATAACAAATAAGCTCGCAATAGACATAAATCCAAAGGTATTCCTCAACTCACTAGGCTCTCATATCATGCACAACTAACAAGTCTAACCAAAGGATCCCAAGTTATATTCTCCTATACCACTCAAACCTTAACCAATCAATTTCTCAACTCGTTCACGCCCTCCAATGATACATTCTCTCAAAACCGGGTTCTCTTGAACAAGGGAACTATCCTACAGAATAAAAGGAAGATGTCCACATGGGCTTTATTATAAGAAGAAAACGAACCTAAGATGAATCGGGAGAAGGAATTGAAAGGTAGTTACCAAGGCGAGAGAAGAGGAATTTGAAAGACGAATAAACAACGAGATTGGAAGACTAAGGTAAGATTGCATTATCTACATCTATTGGAGAGCCATCTTACAAAAGAGAAAATCAATTAGTACCTAACAATTAGCAATCACAAACAGACTACCACATAAAATCCTAAATCTACCCATCCTACCCATCTCTCAAGTTTATTATTTAAAGGTCAAGTGATTTTAAGTGGGGTGCACAAACGTGCGTCGGGAGCAAATAAGCTCTGATACCAACTGTGACACCCTTAAATCTAGCCTTAATTAATTACGTAAATTCTACAGAAAAACTGGTAGGATACGTTTGTAATTGGTCCAACTATATAAAAACCTGTAATTTCAAAAAATTTTCTAAACCAATCACAACATATCCAACATTCCCAATAGACGGGTGCCAAAACCTGCAATTACTAACAACCTAATTTACTTACACCGCTAAAGGTAAGAAAATACATAATGATACAAACCCAAAAAAAAAGAAAAAGGGAGACATATGTCCCTTCAAATTATATACAAAACCAAAAGACATAAAAGGTTTACTATAGGAATAACCAAACTAGGTCCAAGGTTCCTTATGCTCACTAGCTCGTCTGTGACCCCAACAAAGCATCAACAACCTGTCAATCGCATTTTATACAAACACGAAAGCCACAATTCAGTGGGGAGTAACTTCGAGTCCTCCCAGCCACGAATCGTCAAAATTAATGTAACATGTAATGTAACATGTAAACAATATGATAAACAATGTAATTATCATGTAATCTAACCTATGACCCCTAAACTGACCAAACTAAACTATCATGTGAATCATATAACAAACAGTAATCCAAACTTTATCAATCAGTAACCGGCTTACATCTCACCTATTACAGTTCATAAAATCACCATACAAGAAAGGGCAATATATCAAAGACAGGCATAAGTTCTTAGCACCGTCAATAGTCACTTTGTAACTCGAGTCTATACCACGAGGTAGGGAAGGTAATCGAACCGGTATCTTGGCTCAGCGGTTAATATTAATAAAACATGGCCAAGAGACAACACAACCCTAGCCTAAAATCTGCGCAGACCTAGACATGCGGATACACACCACCGCACCCAAGACCCACAACTTTTTTTAAAACAAAGTGAAGTGAGTACCCTAAGGAGTCCACCAAAGGGTTGGCTAGTACTTAAGCTGACCACTTACTATCAAAATAAGTAACTGAGGTTATGCCCCAACTTGGATATAAATCCACTAGTCAGGAACACAAAGGCTATCAAGCAGTGAACATATACTCGTCAAAGACTATAAAGACCTATCTATGATGAAGGCCGAAATACTCACCTAGGACCTAGTCCCAGTTAGTCCCAGCTTGAATACTTTAGCCCACACCACACAAGACTCACCACACAAGTCAAGTAAGACACCCACTTAACCTTAAGAGGGCAAAAAGTCCAACTACCAACATAAATTCTAACATTCTATCATGTGAAAGGCTATATAAATGTCTATTCAGCATACAAATCCAACAGTATCCTCAATAAGTATTCAATACTAATTTCCAATTCTAGCAATTTTAACAATATTAAAGGTTTTAGGGGAAACTAGGGCCATTTCTACAATACAAGACACTATTAAATTCAATAAGCTATACATGTGAACTAAAGCTTGATAAATGGCCTAAAACAAGAAAAAGGCCGATTATCTAAATCATTCAACCGAATTTTTACCCGCAACCCCTGACCTGCGCAGTGTACGGGTCAAATTGCGGTGACCAATCACTCAATTAATCGACATCGCATCGATCAAAGGGACTAAGGCTCAGTTTTCGGCACAATCAACAAAACATTACAATTATCGCTATAAAATTCATTTTGAGCCTATTAATTACAATTTCATTTTGTAAACTATCCTAACATGTGATAACTATTAATATAAGCACAATTTTACCATTAACATAATTTTTATTACTAGTATGATTCAATTCAAAATACTACCCATTTGTTACTTATATTAATTATAACATTAATCAACCTAAAATGACCAATATTGTACGAAAAACCGCGAAACAAGCACGGACCAACCCGGGCCAACCCCAAGGCCGGCCGTGGGCCTGCCGGCTGCTGGCCGTCACCCATACACCACCAATTTTTCCATTTTTGTTTAGAAAAAGACCGTCTGAACACTAATTAATCGTTCCCAATTCAACTTTGTTAATTTAAACTAACAAAAGGCATAATTTAAGCATGCATGCAACAAATTTTAACATGTGAAAACTACTACTCAAACAAAAATCACCAAACATACAAAAATCAAAAACATGTGACGATCTTTCGTCGAGTAACTCGAAATATGTTACCTTAAGCTAGAAAAAGAGCAATTAGCACCTCAAAACCCAAACCCTAACAACAACTAGCCGCTATCCTCTACAATATACGAGTCCCCGAACTCGTCCTCCAATTCTTCACCTAAATAAACAATAAAAACACCATAAATAAGCACAAATACCGAAAATACCGAAATTTTGTCTTAAAACAACTTCAAGAAAACTGAAATTAAATTATACCAAGTTGTAGATCGCGAAGAGAGGATTCCGGAAATGTAAATTTAGCGAAAATCCGAGTAGAAACGAAGAAATTATGTCGATTTTTGGCTTGATTTTTGTTGAAATGTGTTTTGGAAAACTAAGGAAGAAGAAAGAAAGAAAAAAAAACAGAAAATGGAAGGGGAAGGGGGCTGGTCCGCGGGAAAGGAAGAAAGGAAAGGAGGGAGTCGGGTTTGAGTCGTAATTTTTCGAGTCGGTTTTGACTCGTTTCGATAATAATTAAAACCGTAAGTCAAATGCAAATTCCGACAAGACCAAAGTTTTTAAACACGAGATTACAAGAAAATTGAATATTTATACTACCCATTTCCAAATTCGTTTACCCAATGTTCAAAAGAATTGTTATTTTCCCCCCGATACGCCCTTATTTCGAAATAAAAAGTTTTACACGGTTTAAACTATTTTTAAACATTTCGAAACTATCAAAATAAATACTTTTCTTCAAAATATAATAAAATTATATTTCTTTGAATTATTTTTACTTTAATACTTAAATATCAACTTTTATTTGATTAATAAATTATTTTCGAAATATATTAACGGTCCGAAATTACGGGGCGTTACATTGTGCCTCTCCCAAGTCCTTTATCTGGAAGTGATTCCCTAGCCACTCCCATACGGAAGTGAGCGAAGGAATATAATTCCCGATGAGCAATATGTCATCCACATATAGGACAAGGAAAGCAACCTTACTCCCACTAAACTTCATGTACAAACACGGTTCTTCAACACTTCGAGTGAAACCGTATTGTTTAATAACATGATCAAAGCGATGATTCCAATTCCAAGATGCTTGCTTAAGACCATAGATGGACTTATTAAGCTTACACACCTGCTTAGGGTTAGATGTATCCACAAAACCTTTAGGTTGTATCATGTACACTTCATTTTCTAGAATCCCATTCAAGAAGGCGGTTTTGACATCCATTTGCCAAATCTCATAATCATGAAACGCGGCAACCGCTAAGATTATCCTAATAGACCGAAGCATAGCGACTGGAGCGAAGGTTAATCATAGTGTAGACCATGAACTTGGGTGAAACCTTTTGCCACCAATCTAGCTTTGTAAACATCTATATGTTTATCCACGCCGAGCTTAATTTTATATATCCATTTACACTGAAGGGGTCGCACTTCGTCAGGTAAATCCACCAAGTCCCATACTTTGTTCTTGTACATAGAATCCATTTCGGACTGCATGGCTTCTAGCCAACGCGTGGAGTCGGGATTAGACATGGCCGATTTGTAGGTAGTGGGTTCGTCACTTTCCAAAAGTAACAAACACTATCCTCTTCGATGTTACCAAGGTAGCGGCCAGGTGGCTTAGAAATCCTACCCGACTTTCTAGGAACGATTACCGTTTCAGAGGAGGGAACGTTATCCTCCACGTTATCCTCTACCTCATTCTCGGTTTGTGGGTCTCGAACTTCGTCAAGTTCAAATTTTCTCCCTCTGTCTTCTAGAAATAAACTCTTTTTCTAGGAAGACAGCATCACGAGCCACAAATATTTTGTTCTTATTTTTATTGTAGAAGTAATAGCCACGTGTTTTTCTTGGATATCCTACAAAACGACATTTTTCAGACCTGGTGCAAGTTTATTATCAGATTTAATCTTGACTTCGCAACCCCAAATGCACATGAATGACAAATGAGGGACTTTTCCTGTCCATATCTTATATGAAGTCTTATCGGCCTCTTTAGTCGGGCTTCAATTTAGTGAAAATATTGCAAACAAGAGGGCAAAACCCCAAAATGAATCAGGAAGCTCGGTTCGACTCATCATAGACCAAACCATATATAATAAGGTTTGGTTTCTCCTTTCCCCCACACCATTTAATTGTGGTGTGCAGGAGGAGTCCATTATGATACTATACCACCATCTTTTAGGTGTGAATCAAATTCAGAATTTAGGAATTCACCACTACGATCCGATCATAGGATCTTAATCCTTTTATCCAATTGGTTCTCTACTTCATTCTTAAACTCTTTGAACTTGTCAAAAGCTTCACTTTTGTTTTTCATCAAGTAGATATACCCACATCTACTCAAATCATCAGTAAAAGTAATGAAGTAGTGAAAACCTCCTCTAGGGGTGATGGCTAATGGTCCACACACATCCGTATATATGAGAGCCAAAACCTCACTTGCTCGTGTCCCTTTTCGCGCAAAAGGTGCATGAGTCATCTTGCCTAAAAGGCAAGACTCACATATACCATAGGATTCGAAATCAAATGGTTTGAGCACTTTTGATGAAGCAAGTATCTTAATGCGTCTTTCGTTTATGTGACCTAAACGACAATACTAGAGGTAGGATTCATTTGGATCATTCATTTCAGCTTTTTGGTTTCCACATGATAAACGTCGTTAACATCATTTAAAACATAAATTCCTCCAATTGAAATGGCCTTGCCATAAACAAAATCATTCAACGAAAAAGTACAACTATTGTCCTTAATCATAAAACAAAAGCCTTCCGCGTCTAACGCGGAAATGGTGATGATGTTCTTGGTTAAATTTGGTACAAAATAACACTTATTTAAAAATAACTCTAAACCTCTAGCTAAAGTCACCGCATAGTTCCCCACGGAAACGACCGCTTCTCTAGCTCTATTCCCCATGCGGAAATCCACATCACCTTTCGCTAGAGCTCGCACGTCCCTTAAACCCTGCAAATGATTAAAAAGATGAGACCCACATCCAGTATCTAATACCCAAGTGGAAGTGCAAGCATAATTAACGTCTATCACATAAAGAGAGGAGATCATACCAATAGGCGTCACACGCCCTTCCTTGAGGTCCTCCAAGTATTTGGGGCAACTCCTTCTATAATGCCCTTTCCCATAACAATGGTGTAATACTACGGTTTTATGTGTCTATGGGTACTCTATCAAGTGGGGTTTACTCTGTCGAGTAAGTAGCTTTTTACACAAAACAGTAGTCTGCCTGTAGGGTACTCGATCGAGTAAGTTAGGGACTGGATCGAGTAAGGGTCACTCGATCGAGTAAGTCACTTACTCGATCGAGTAAGTGTGTTTTACGGGTTTGTTTTGACGGGTTTTGTTAATAATGTGGGATTGATATAAAAGCTTTCGTCACTTTTCCTTAATCACTTTTAACACTCTAAAAACCTTTTAAGAGGAGATTAATAGTTACGTACATCCCATCCATCGCATTATTAGCAAATCTCAAGGTTTGGTTGGTCGGATTATCTTGTTCTTTACACCATTGTGATCGTCGTGTCGGGGGTAAGTTCCTTGTATAATTTATGTAGTGTTTCGTTGAGTTTCTTTAGAACCCTAATTGAGTAATGTTGGGGGTTTTGGGTGATTTCTATGGTTGTAGTGGTAATTGTATGTATATATGTTATAGGAGGAGGATTCGTTGAGGAGAGATTCTGGTTAGCTGCTAGATCGTCTGTTGTGACTGCTATTTAATATAGAGTTTTCCTACTCAGTATTGGTTACATAATGTTGTTGTTGTTGTTGTTGTTGTTGTTGTTGTTGTTGTTGTTGTTGTTGTTGTTGTTGTTGTTGTTGTTGTTGTTGTTGTTGTTGTTGTTGTTGTTGTTGTTGTTGTTGTTGTTGTTGTTGTTGTTGTTGTTGTTGTTGTTGTTGTTGTTGTTGTTGTTGTTGTTGTTGTTGTTGTTGTTGTTGTTGTTGTTGTTGTTGTTGTTGTTGTTGTTGTTGTTGTTGTTGTTGTTGTTGTTGTTGTTGTTGTTGTTGTTGTTGTTGTTGTTGTTGTTGTTGTTGTTGTTGTTGTTGTTGTTGTTGTTGTTGTTGTTGTTGTTGTTGTTGTTGTTGTTGTTGTTGTTGTTGTTGTTGTTGTTGTTGTTGTTGTTGTTGTTGTTGTTGTTGTTGTTGTTGTATCTCATATCGGTTTGGATTGGTTTTGGTAATTGTTGATAGTATAATGTTGATTGGTTGTATAACTGTCTGTGATCTTTGGGGTGCGTCCCTGGCTGAGTGGAATCACTTGCGGGAGTGACTTCACGCCCTTGATTCGCCTTCTATGGAACCCGCCACAGAAGGAATATGCACGTTAATGAACATGAGTTTATCGCTCGGATGAGATGAGCGGGGCTTAGGTGGGAACGGTTGCGGTCCCCCACTGGCGGCGATGAGTACTTGTTGCGATGGGTACTCTGGCAGGGCTACACACTTTAGTGTGTAGTCAGGTGTGTGGGGATGAGATGAAGTTGTGGTGATTGGGTTGAGCTGATTGAGTTGTTTGTAATTCTGTTTCATTGCGGCTGTTGTTTTATGTAATCAGTACTGACCCCGTTTAATTGTTTTTTTAAAAACTGTGGTGATCCATTCGGAGATGGTGAGCAGTTGTTGAGCAGGTATGATGACTTATGCGAGGGATAGCTGGGATGACGTCATCACATGTCGTAGAGTCTTCCGCTGTGTCATGAACTAGTTGTTTAGTCGTTTGGATTTTGAGAACTTTGTATTTCTTTTTAGCGGTTTTGGATTGTGGTTGTATCGCCTAAAATTTATTATTATTTAAGTACGTTTCGTTATTGTCCATTTGATTATCATTGCCTCGGGTAACCGAGATGGTAGCGTTCTCATACCCTAAGTGGTCCTGGTAAGGCACTTGGAGTATAGGGATGTTACAAAGTGGTATCAGAGCGACGATCTCGAAACCTGTAACCAATGAATCTAATGAACATAGGGAGTCAAACTAAAATGAACCCGAGTAGGAGTTGTAGGAGCTAATGCAAAGACTTGGGAGACGTCCTAAATTCGTGAACTCGCCTAACAACTTTGAACCGGTCACCATGGGGTGTGTGTCGGGATCGTTATGTGTTTTGTGTTTTGTATCTATATAGTAATGTGTTGTGTGAATTGGTGGATGCATGCATGTGGAAGATAGGAGGTGTGAGGTGAAAAATGATGATGAAATGATTATATGTCGTTTATTGAATACATGAATTGCGTGATAATTGATCTATAATGTGGCTTATTAGAAACATAAAGGAAAGTTAATGTTGTTTGTGTATATAAGGAGATATCGTATGTGTGTGTGTGTGTGTGTGTATATATATATATATATATAGGAATTGAGAGTAGTACTCCTTGCATAGCATGTTCATCACTTCTGCACATTTATGACATTCGATTTCTTGATAAATGCATACATTCGGGTTTGTGGTCGGTGTCACATGCAAGAAGGTACTTACAATTTCCCTTTCTTACATTTTTTCACCTGTTTAGCTTCACTTAAGCCAAATTTAGCCTTTTTGACCCATTAGCTACATCCAAAACTAAGCCTGCCCAGTCAAGCTAGTTTAGCGTGTCTTTTGTGGTATGTTAATCCGTTGCGAGTTTGGCTCGCCTTTGTTGTTTGGAGTTGGTGGAGGAATGAGAGAGGAAGAAAAAAATATGAAAAGAAAAAGAAAAGAAGAAAAAAAAGTGTGAATAACAAAAAAAATAAGAAAAAGAAAAAAAAAATTCAAATCATACGTGAAAACCAAGGGAAAAAAAAGAAAGAAAAATCAAAGAATTGAGTTGGTTTGAATAAAGAGACCGACTGTGTTTATTTCTACCTTGTGACGGTCTCACTCCTCTGTTTTATTCATATCCTTTTAAGGAGATAGTGTTTTGGGTAGTGAGTTTTGTGTCAAAGAAGGGCATGCACTTGTGCTTTATTTTCTAGACAGCTGAGATTCGGATGATCTTATATGGTCTTGTTTAGGAGCTAGCTTGACGCTTTACCTCCACATTCCCATAATTTATTTTGACTTTTCTCACCTGTAACCTCATTTTCCCATATCATTTGTAAGCCTTCGGCTCTGACGGACATTGTTGGTTTGAATGTATGTATGGTACTTGAATCGTCTATCATTTGTGTTGCATGCATGTTATGTAGGTCGCAGTTTAGGTGAGTGACTGTTTTCTCTTTCTCTCTTATACATATACTTTCACCCTTTGCTTCATGAGAGAAGAGCGACCCGTGAGAGTCCTATTTTAATGGTCTTGCAAGGTCGACAGGTCAGCTTATTTATAGACATCATATAATTCGTTTGCGTATTGACTGCTGTAGCTATAACTGTTAATATTTGATTACATTAAATGGTTTAAGTGAATAAGTTATAACTAGCTCTGAATTTTCTTTTCTGTTCCATTAGTTTTGCATATAATTTGCTTGGGGACAAGCAAAGGTTTGGTTTGGGGAGATTTGATGCGTGCATTTTATATAGGTATTTTGTACTTCATTTGCACGCATTTCTATGCATTTTGTGTAGTGTTTAGCTACAAATGTCCCCCGAATTGTCTACTTTGGTTTCTTTTGTATTATTTATAAGTATGAACCGAAAAGGAGCATAATCAAGCCTAAAACATGTCCTTATGCATGCATTTAGGAGATGAGTTGAGTCGGAGCCTTAAGACTACTATTTTAAGATGCGCAAAGGAGTAAGACAACTAGGCGAGCAAAGGAAGAATTTCAAATTGCTAGTGCCTAATTTGAAGAGCCATATCTCGAGTTATACAAATGATTTTCAGGTGATTATAACTGGATATGAAAGCTTCTCCTCTTAGCTTTCCAACGCCACCGGAAACGCCATGTTTGCCCAAGTAACGAAGAAATGGCAGCCGTTTGAAGTTCAGTGCGCGAAGCAGGAATTGTGCACTGGAAAGTACTCGATCGAGTACAATTGTGTTCGATCGACTCCTTTTTCTACTCGATCGAAAGTGTCTTTTTGATAAGTGTTCGATCGAGTACCTAAAGTACTCGATCGAGAGGTTTGAGCTTGGATTTGTTCGATCGAGTGATATAAAAGTCCTCGATCGAGTATTTAGCTATTATACCCGGGATTTTTATCCCGTGATAGGTTTAGTTTTGTTAATTTTAACTTCCTTATATAAGAAAGTCGTAATTAGGTTAATAAACACTTCTTGTTTTACCTTTTAATACTTCTTTTTTCGGATACTCTCTTCACTGTTAATCACTTTTCTCTTCCCTTTAATCTCTTGCTTTGCTATTGGATTGATCTTTACGCCGGATTATTTTAGATTGTAATCACTTTTCTCTCTTAATCTTAATCTTTTTGTTTGTTTGCTTTAAATTCTTACTTTCTCTCTTTAATATTTCTGCCCTAATTTAGTTTATGCTTAATCATCTTTATTCCATCATGCTTTTGATTAGTATGCTCATTATTATTATTATTGTTGACACCATTAGTAGTATGAGTAGCTAGTTTCTTCTATGTTAGGACTAGGGAATCCATGGTAGGATTGTGATGATGTAGCGAATAGACTAGATGGTTTACTTGTGAGAATCTGTCCCATAACAATATAACTGTACACCAATTTAGTTGAATGCATGCTTCTAAATTACATTAATCTGGTTAATTTCGTTCCTGGATCGGAAGATTGGAATGAACAGACCTGCTACGAACAATAGACTACCCTAATGAGGACGGAAGTTAAGTTAGTGGAAATCTAGGATAGAAATTGGACCGGAAGGACCTTTCATGTATCCTTCTCACAGTAGATTGTCTAGGTTATTTGCAACCGAGTCGATAAACTGCCAGGATGAACCGAAATCCTGACATACTCTCTTTTATCTGATCACATCTATCATTTTCTTCCTTTACTGCTCTTACTTTATTTTTCTTACCCTTTGACTTTCAGTAGTTTAGAAAATCAAATATAAAAACCCCATTTGTGACTTAGATAGACGGATTACAGATAGATACCTTGCCTCCCTGTGGAGATCGACCCTACTTATCACTAGCTTCTGTTAGTTATATTTAAGTTTATTTTTGGTACAAAAACGACCGTATCAAATTTTGGCGCCGTTGCCGGGGAGACAGTTGGCCTGTTTATCTGTTCAGTTTCGTCTGTCTTGCGCCTCAAGGGATTTATTCCTTGAGGCAGTTCTTATCTTTTTCCTTTAGTGTTGTTTTGATAGGTCCTACAGGTCCTACCTAGACAAGATTCTAGGAGAAATATCGTCAAAGGGAAGGCTTGAGTACCTTTGATTCTTCTGCCAAGATGTTTAGCGTCTCCAGAATTATAGCACAGTTTGAAGCTCAGAATGCAAGATCTGACCAGCTGGATAATAGACGATCTTGGGATAGTCCACCTCAGTCCCATATTACGGCACAACAGGTGGTCCATTTTAAGAGATGTGTTGCTGTGGAGCACGATGCTTTTACTTGTTATGCGGAGAATGACCAAGTCTATGCTTATCGGCAGTATAGACAAGGTCGTTATGGTTCTCAAAGTGGGGGTTGCCCAAACTATTCTCCACTTCCGCCGCAGAATTACTATGTGCCGCCACATCTGATTCAGCAGCAAGGATTTCAAAGGCCTTCATTTTCTTTTCCGCCGCAGCAGGTTCCTCCCTCCACTATCAACAAGGAAGAGATTGCTGAATTGAAGTCTTTAGTGAAGACACTTGCTCTACAAGTGCAAGAAACTGCGCAAGCTATAGATGCTTCTATCAAGAGAGTTGAGACTCAATTGGCTCAAGTAGCTGCCGCGCAAGATGCTGATATGTATGACTCGGAAATTGATGATATTGTCGAAAATGAAGCATCAAACGAAGACTTTAATGCTGTTCCGTATGAAAAATTCGATCAAGATAGCTTTAGTATTCGATCGAATGACATATTTTAGGAGGAGCTCGATCGAACATATTATTTTGTTCGATCGAACAGTTTATTCGAGGAGGAACTAGATCGAACAGTTATAGAGACTGTTCGATCGATCATTGCTGAGGAAAAAGACCTTGATCGAACAGTCACAGGAACTGTTCGATCGAGCATTTTGGGTGAAGAAAGCTTTCGATCGAATCTATTAGCTATGTACAGTGTTGATTCGTCATTCATGCCTATTCCGTATAACGTTAAAAAGGTAAATGAAGACCAATCCTATCTGACTAGAGGTATTGTTATTCCTTTAGTTGATTCCGATAAGATTCTTTCTATTCCTTCCGTTAAATCATTTACTGCTGTTGATTTAACGCCTCCGCCCCAGGTTGGGAACAAGTTGGAGGAATGTCGTCGTGTTTCTTCTTATACAGGTCTTGACATGTTAGAAGACCCGGGAGGAGGATTTGAAGGATTTATCCCGCGTAAGAGGAAGGCGCGAGAGAAGGCTAATAGTGACGTCTATTATGCTGCAATAAGTTGTTGTTCTCCTGTGGATGCGATGGTGTCGAGGCCTAAGGTCAAGCTGATGGACGCTAAGAGGACCTCATTCAGTCAACAGCCTTGTCGTGGGCCATTAATTTCTGTAGGTGGATGATAAGAAGAAGGTCGAGCTGGGACCTATCTGAAACTAGCGCTGTCCGGGAGGCAACCCGGAGTTTTAAACTTTTTAGTTAATTTTTCAAACATTTCAATTTTCTTGGACTTGTAATAATGGGTTTTCAGACGATAGACTGGAACGCTTAGACTTGCTTTGTCAGTTCTTTGGGCGTTTATTGCGTATTTGCAGGTAACTCATGAGGATCACTCGATCGAGTACTTCTTGTTCTCGTTCGAGCAACTTCTGCAGGTCATTTAATTCGATTGAGTGCTTTGTACCTTGATCGAATATTGTTGCTGTGACTTGAGCCTTGTGATGTTATTTGCGACCTCCCTTGTTGTTGGCTGGTTTGGGGAGGTCCCTACTTCGCGTATTCTTGTAAGTTTTTCCGCGCTTCACTCTCTTCTTTTCTAGTTTGCATTTCCTTTCCTTATTTTTGGGTATAACTAGGGCATTGTACGGTTTGGTTTGGGGGGGTTATGCATCCATATCTGTGTTAGCATGTTGTTTTTATTGCATTTCTGTTATCACGTTTCTATTTTCTGCTTGCATTGCTTTCATTTATTTCAAAAAATCATAAAAATCCAAAAAATAGAAAAATTTCAAAAATTCAAAAAAATATTCACGTTTCATTTTGCATATATGTTGAGTCGTAACGGTTGATTTTCGTGTTGATATTGCACTGTAACTTGTCATCATTACTTGAGCCTTGCATTTTTATTGACAGTTATTAGCTGAGTCTTATGCATATCTTTGAGTTTTTGTTCAAATTAAGCTGACTGTGTAGACTTGACCTGATAAATTGGCAACCTACTTTACAATTTCTGAGATTTAGAGCCATATAACTGGTGACATTCATGACCGGTTTACATAGGAATTGAGAGTAGTACTCCTTGCATAGCATGTTCATCACTTTTGCACATTTATGACATTCGATTTCTTGTTAAATGCATACATTCGGGTTTGTGGTCGGTGTCACATGCAGGGAGGTGCTTACAATTTTCCTTTCTTACATTTTTCACCAGTTTAGCTCCACTTAAGCCAAATTTAGCCTTTTTGACCCATTAGCTACATCCAAAACTAAGCCTGCCCAGTCAAGCTAGTTTAGTGTGTCTTTTGTGGTATGTTGATCCGTTGCGAGTTTGGCTCGCCTTTGTTGTTTGGAGTTGGTGGAGGAATGAGAAAGGAAGAAAAAAAACATGAAAAGAAAAAAAAGAAGAAAAAAAAAACGTGTGAATGACAAAAAAAATAAGAAAAAGAAAAAATTGAAAAAATTGAAATCATACGTGAAAACCAAGGGAAAAAAAAAGAAAGAAAAATCAAAGAATTGAGCTGGTTTGAATAAAGAGATCGACTGTTTATTTCTAGCTTGTGACGGTCTCACTCCTCTGTTTTATTCATATCCTTTTGAGGAGATAGTGTTTTGGGTAGTGAGTTTTGTGCCAAAGAAGGGCACTTGTGCTTTATTTTCTAGACAACTGAGATTCGGATGGTCTTATATGGTCCTGTTTAGGAGCTAGCTTGACGCTTTACCTCCACATTTCCATAATTTATTTTGCCTTTTCTCACCTATAACCTCATTTTCCCATATCATTTGTAAGCCCTCGGCTCTGACGGACATTGTTGGTTGGAAAGTATGTATGGTACTTGAATCGTCTATCATTTGTGTTGCATGCAAGTTATGTAGGTCGCAGTCTAGGTGAGTGACTGTTTTCTCTTTCTCTCTTATACATATACTTTCACCCTTTGCTTCATGAGAGAAGAGCGACCCGTGAGAATCCGATTTTAATGGTCTTGCAAGGTCGACAGGTAAGCTTATTTATAGATATCATATAATTCGTTTGTGTATTGACTGCTGTAGCTATAACTGTTAGTTTTTGATTGCATTAAATGGTTTAAGTGGATAAGTTATAGCTAGCTCTGAGTTTTCTTTTCTGTTCCATTAGTTTTGCATATAATTTGCTTGGGGACAAGCAAATGTTTGGTTTGGGGAGATTTGATGCGTGTATTTTATATAGGTATTTCGTACTTCATTTGCACGCATTTCTATGCATTTTGTGTAGTGTTTAGCTACAAATGTCCTCCGAATTGTCTACTTTGGTTTCTCTTGTATTATTTATTAGTATGAACCGGAAAGGAGCATAATCAAGCCTAGACCATGTCCTTATGCATGTATTTAGGAGATGAGTTGAGTTGGAGCCTTAAGACTACTATTTTGAGATGCGCAAAGGAGTAAGACAGCTAGGCGAGCAAAGGAAGAACTTCAAATTGCTAGTACGTAATTTGAAGAGCCATATCTCGAGTTATACAACTGATTTTCAGGTGATTATAACCAGAGATGAAAGCTTCTCCTCTTAGCTTTCCAACGCCACCGGAAACATCCTATTTGCCTAAGTAACGAAGAAATGGCAGCCGTTTGAAGTTCAGTGCGCGAAGCAGGAATTGTGCTCTGGAAAGTACTCGATCGAGTACAATTGTGTTCGATCGACCCCTTGTTCTACTCGATCGAAAGTGTATTTTTGATAAGTGTTCGATCGAGTACCTAAAGTACTCGATTAAGAGGTTTGAGCTTGGATTTGTTCGATCGAGTGATATAAAAGCCCTCGATCGAGTATTTAGCTATTATACTCGGGATTTTTATCCCGTGATAGGTTTAGTTTTGTTAAGTTCCACTTCCTTATATAAGGGAGTCGTAATTAGGTTAATAAACACTTCTTCTTTTACCTTTTAATACTTCTCTTTTCGGATATACTCTTCACTGTTAATCACTTTTTCTCTTCCCTTTAATCTCTTGCTTTGCTATTGGATTGATCTTTACGCCGGATTGCTTTGGATTTTAATCACTTTTATCTCTTAATCTTAATCTTTTTGTTTGTTTGCTTTAAATTCTTGCTTTCTCTCTATAATATTTCTGCCCTAATTTAGTTTATGCTTAATCATCTTTATTCCATCATGCTTTTGATTAGTATGCTCATTATTATTATTGTTGGCACCATTAGTAGTATGAGTAGCTAGTTTCTTCTATGTTAGGACTAGGGAATCCATGGTAGGATTGTGACGATGTAGCGAATAGACTAGATGGTTTACTTGTGAGAATCTGTCCCATAGCAATATAACTGTACACCAATTTAGTTGAATGCATGCTTCTAAATTACATTAATCTGGTTAATTTCGTTCCTGGATCGGAAGATTGGAATGAACAGACCTGCTATGAACAGTAGACTACCCTAATAAGGACGAAAGTTAAGTTAGCGGAAATATAGGATAGAAAGCGGACCGGAAGGACCTTTCATGTATCCTTCTTACATTAGATTCTCTAGGCTATTTGCAACTGAGTCGATAAACTGCCATGGTGAACCGAAATCTTGACATACTCTCTTTTATCTGATCACATCTATCATTTTCTTCCTTTATTGCTCTTACTTTATTTCTCTTACCCTTTGACTTTCAGTAGTTTAGAAAATCAAATATAAAAACCCCATTTGTGACTTAGATAGACGGATTACAGATAGATACCTTGGCTCCTTGTGGAGATCGACCCTACTTATCACTAGCTTCTGTTAGTTATATTTAAGTTTATTTTTGGTACAGAAACGACCGTATCATCTGCCTGTAGGGTACTCGATCGAGTAAGTTAGGGACTGGATCGATTAAAGGTGACTCGATCGAGTAAGTCACTTATTCGATCGAGTAAGTGTGTTTTACGGGTTTGTTTTGACGGGTTTTGTTAATAATGCGGGATTGATATAAAAGCTTTTGTCACTTTTCCTTAATCACTTTTAACACTCTAAAAACCTTTCAAGAGGAGATTAATAGTTACGAACATCGCATCCATCGCATTATTAGCAAATCTCAAGGCTTGGTTGGTCGGATCATCTTGTTCTTTACACCGTTGTGATCGTCGTGTCGGGGGTAAGTTCCTTGTCTAATTTATGTAGTGTTTCTTTAAGTTTCTTTAAAACCCTAATTGGGTAATGTTGGGAGTTTTGGGTGATTTATATGGTTGTAGTGGTAATTGTATGTATATATGTTATCGGAGGACGATTCGTTGAGGAGTGATTCTGATTAGCTGCTAGATCGTCTGTTGGTGATTGCTATTTCAGGCAGGGTTTCCCTACTCAGTATTGATTAGAAAATGTTGTTGTTGTTGTTGTTGTTGTTGTTGTTGTTGTTGTTGTTGTTGTTGTTGTTGTTGTTGTTGTTGTTGTTGTTGTTGTATCTCATATCGGTTTGGATTGGTTTTGGTGGTTTGGATTGGTTTTGGTGATTGTTGATAGTATAATGTTGATTGGTTGTATAACTGTCTGTGATCTTCGGGGTGCATCCCTGGCTGAGTGGAGTCACTTGCGTGTGTGGCTTCACGCCCTTGATTCGCCTTCTATGGAACCCGCCACAGATGGGATGTGCACATTAATGAACATGGGTTTATCGCTCGGATGAGATGAGCGGGGCTTAGGTGGGAACGGCTGTGGTCCCCCCTGGTGGCGAGGAGTATGTTGCGATGGGTACTCTGGCAGGGCTACACACTTTAGTGTGTAGTCAGGTGTGTGGAGATGAGATGGAGTTGTGGTGATTGGGTTGAGCTGATTGAGTTGTTTGTAATTCTATTTCATTGTGGCTGTTGTTTTATGTAATCAGTACTAATCCCGTTTAATTGTTTTTTAAAAACTGTGGTGTTCCATTCTTGGATGGTGGGCCGTTGTTGAGCAGGTATGATGGCTTATGCGAGGGATAACTGGGATGACGTCATGACATGTCGTAGAGTCTTCCGCTGTGTCATGAACTGGGATGACGTAATGACATGTCGTAGAGTCTTCCGTTGTTGAGCAGGTATGATGACTTGACTCATACTATTCATACTATGTATAAACAAAACTATAAATCGTTTTGATTACTTTCGTAACAAAAAAATTGAGAGAATTTAGAATTTGGAATCATTAGCATTGTGGTATAAAAAATATTTTTTTTAAAAAAAAAATACATTTTAGCACATTACTCAATTTTATGAATTAATTTTTAGTTTTAACTGTTTTGCTCATAACAAAATACAATAACGAGAAAAATGAACAATTAATGAGATACCACTATTATTTTACTGTTCAATTTTACTCACTTTTCTTGAATATTTTTATAATTCAATTTTTTTTTACCCATATCAAAATATAATGAAGTGAAATATGAAAAATTAATGAGGTATTAGTTTAACATGATTAAGTAATAATAAAATAAAAACTCTATAAATATAGCGCATTCATTGCGCGGTATCTAGACTAGTAATAATGTTACTATCCTAAGAAATTGTAAAAAAAAAATATATATTAATCGGGTTTCCCTTTCTAAAAATTGTCCTAAATCTTAATCCATAGTTCAATAGAACCCAACCGACCAAATAATAAGGGTTATGCTCATTCATGGACATGATTTACTCAATCATGGACATGAATGACCATTATTCCCTTATCATTTTTACAACCTCATTTTTAATTTTGATAAAATCTTCTCAAACTACAATCCAATTCCGTCCAAACCACCTGCTGTCTCCCCACCACCGCTTCTCCTCCCCACACCAACAATACTACCGGACCACCTCTGACCGGACCACCCCTCTCACTAGAACAGTCGCACCGACATTACTATCGGAATAACCTCATCGACAATAACAACTGATTATCATTACTACAACAGAAATAATAGCATCACTGTTGGTGTCACCAATGCAATACTTCAAGCAATAGAGAATGTATTCTTGTACACCATTGCAGTACCATACATAGCAGTACCATAACCACAAGATGGGTGTACTCTTTCGTCAATGAATAACAAGGAGAAAGATTAAAGTGTGTGAAATGCAGAAATGGTTCAACATTAATAAACATTATAGATAAGAGAAAATCGATAAAATGGTTAAAATATTTATGAACATAATAGCTTTTTTCTTTCCAAATACTAGATTCTATGATGAACATGGTGGAGCAATTTGCCCAGGATTTAAGCTTAACAACAAAAATACGAGAAAGTAAAAGACAAAGAAACCCTAATTTCACTAGTTTAAATTAATTTAGTCTCTCTAATTTGATAACATAGTTAATAGTTAATAATTTACTTGATCGACATGAAAACTAGCGTCTATAATTGAGTAATTTGACGGATTTGATTAATTTTGTGAGGAAGAGAGTCAGAGAAGGGAGGGTTTGTTTGTGTTTTTGGAGTGAAGGGTAAGGTATGGAAAATTAATGGCAAAAAGTCCATGAAAGAGTAATCTTTATTCATGAATGAGCAACTACGAATAATAATACTTAATTATAAAATACTTAATGATTTAGACTTCTTCTTTCTCACCCATCTTCCACTTCGACTACTCTGCATTCGTACCTTCCACTCCCATGGCGGCAACGTCTTTCTTCCCCCTTTCTATCTCCTAATTTAATTTCTTTCTCCCTCCCACGTTCCATATCTTATCTAATTCCAATCTAATTATAAATTTAATTATAAAATTCAATAATCTTTGTTTATAATTGTTCAGACAATTTTTTTATGGCAGAAATGGATGTGTCCGATTTGTTAAAGCACCGTTCTTTATTGAGGTGTGAAGGTAATGGTTGTTAGACCTTCGAAGAATACAAAAAGAAACATGCAGTTCTAAAACGATATTTCAATCCTTGGGGTTGTTTTTACAAAAGAACTATGGCGTAAGTTTTTTACTCTGGTTGTAACACTCTGCTATGATGAACGCCCCGGCTACATTCCAAGAAAGAAATATAAGGATAGTTGGGAAGCAATTGAAATTCAAGAAGCTTTTCGGTGTTAAATTAACGGGGTTTACTACATATATCGACTTTGTTGCAACAACGAATTTTATCGATTCTTTGTTTCTTCTCGATCAATCTCTCGTTATTATTTTCTACTCCAATTTATGAGGGAAGACAACTATTTTTCCAACCCATTGCATGAGTAAGAATCTATATTTCCAATTACAATTTTCTTTTTCTTTTCTTGTTAGGAATAGAATGTCGATTTAATGTGGAATTTTAATTAAGTTTTCAATTAGTTTTCATAAAGTATATATGATGAAACTATGATTTTTGTAATATGAATATTGTGTTGTTATAATGCTGTTGTTTTAATATGAATTTTGATTGATATTTGAATAAATTTGTAATGTTAGAAAAGTAGTAGTAAAACAGTAAGTAGAAAGAGGAACGATCTTATCTGGAACAAGTGTTGTAGTGTGTTTTGAGGTCACTGTCCTAAAGTCGATTATTGCCACGTCTACTACACACATACTTAATAGCATTCGACTTCCATGATTACACAACTGTTGCAAACTTCATGGTAAGAGTGCAGATGAGAACCGCCAAAATACGTTGCCACGACTTTAATGAAAAATAATCTATAAAATATTATTAAAATGAGAACTTAAAATGCCACGTATACAATGCCACAAAACATTAACAAAAAGTCACGTCACTTATTACACATGACAAATTTTAATGTGACATGGCGAATAAATATGACATGAATTATCAACTTTTTATTACATGATATTAATTTAATAATATTATATTCCAAAATTTATGTAACCCTTACAAATTTACATCAAATTTTCATAATTTATAATTAAAATTGACATTTTAATTGATTTTTTTGTAATAAAACATGTTAATAGATTAATTAAAACTTTTCATATTATTTAACACCCATCATTTTTATTAAGTGATTTTTCCTATTTAATTCATTTTTTTAACAAAACATGTTAATAAATTGATTAAAACTCTTCATAATACTTAACACCCACCAAATTAATTAATACGTTTTCCTATTTAATTAATTTTTATAATAAAATATGTTAATAAATTGATTAAAACTCTTCATATTGCTTAACCCTCACCATTTTCATTAACATTTTTTCTTATTTAATTCACCTCTTGAGTTTCTCGGTATTTAATTATCTTATTCAACAATAACACAAAATAAATTAAAAATAAAATTAAATATTGGAATTTATGGTTGTGTAATGGCTATAAAAGCTATAATTGTACGTATAATAGTTTATATTTACTTAATTTATCTATTTAATACCTATTTTCCATTTACCCACCAGTTTCTAAGTTGCAGGCTATATATTTTATGGTTTAATTTATTTATTTGATTATGATGAGAACATATATTTGTATATTTTTGTTGTTGTTGTTGTTGTTGTTGTTGTTGTTGTTGTTGACTTGTTGTTGTTGTTGTTGTTGTTGTTGTTGTTGTTGTTGTTGTTGTTGTTGTTGTTGTTGTTGTTGTTGTTGTTGTTGTTGTTGTTGTTGTTGTTGTTGTTGTTGTTGTTGTTGTTGTTGTTGTTGTTGTTGTTGTTGTTGTTGTTGTTGTTGTTGTTGTTGTTGTTGTTGTTGTTGTTGTTGTTGTTGTTGTTGTTGTTGTTGTTGTTGTTGTTGTTGTTGTTGTTGTTGTTGTTGTTGTTGTTGTTGTTGTTGTTGTTGTTGTTGTTGTTGTTGTTGTTGTTGTTGTTGTTGTTGTTGTTGTTGTTGTTGTTGTTGTTGTTGTTGTTGTTGTTGTTGTTGTTGTTGTATCTCATATCGGTTTGGATTGGTTTTGGTGGTTTGGATTGGTTTTGGTGATTGTTGATAGTATAATGTTGATTGGTTGTATAACTGTCTGTGATCTTCGGGGTGCATCCCTGGCTGAGTGGAGTCACTTGCGTGTGTGGCTTCACGCCCTTGATTCGCCTTCTATGGAACCCGCCACAGATGGGATGTGCACATTAATGAACATGGGTTTATCGCTCGGATGAGATGAGCGGGGCTTAGGTGGGGAATTTGTGGTCCCCCCTGGTGGCGAGGAGTATGTTGCGATGGGTACTGCAGCGGGGCTACACACTTTAGTGTGTAGTCAGGTGTGTGGAGATGAGATGGAGTTGTGGTGATTGGGTTGAGCTGATTGAGTTGTTTGTAATTCTATTTCATTGTGGCTGTTGTTTTATGTAATCAGTACTAACCCCGTTTAATTGTTTTTTAAAAACTGTGGTGTTCCATTCTTGGATGGTGGGCCGTTGTTGAGCAGGTATGATGGCTTATGCGAGGGATAACTGGGATGACGTCATGACATGTCGTAGAGTCTTCCGCTGTGTCATGAACTAGTTTAGTCGTTTGGATTTTAAGAACTTTATATTTCTTTTTAGCGGTTTTGGATTGTGGTTGTATCGCCTAAACTTTATTATTATTTAAGTACGTTTCGTTATTGTTCCATTTGATTATCATTGCCTCGGGTAACCGAGATGGTAGCATTCTCATACCTTAAGTGGTCCTGGTAAGGCACTTGGAGTATGGGGGTGTTACAAATGAAAACATTCGGCCTCGGAGAGTTTGTGTAGATACCCGGTATCTGCTAAGACTCCAACAAACACCCGATGATTATCGGACTACAACATGTTTTGGAATCACAGCGTTCGATCGACAGTTTGTGTACAACTTCACGTCGGAAAACATAAAACGATTTCGAAAATAAAACCTTTCAAAACATTTCAAAAATACCTGGAGTGTTTAATGCACGACGACAGGGTCGCAATGACACTAACTAGAGTCAAAACCGACACCGGACCAAAAACCGACTCAAAAATTCAAATCCCGACTCCAACAACGAGTCAAACCGAGTCAACCACAAAAACAAAATATCTCAAAGCCTTCTATGCTAAGATTTCCCGGATTTATGTTTGGTCAAGTACCAAACATATGACTACAAATCCTAGGATAGAACAAATCATGATTGCGTTTGTTGTGAAAGCGACAACACAGCTCGAAGACCCGCGACGTGGCTCGCGCCTCTTTGAGCAGCCCAAGTGGCCACGTCGCTCAAAACTCACACAACCACTCATTCTCCTATAAATACCCCTCAAATGCCACCCATTTGAGACTTACGCGAGTGTCCGCCCCCTCTTTTCTGCCTTAAAATTCTCGACTCGACTTCTTAAGTCACAATCCGACGCGTATTTACGACCTACCGATCGTAAACACGAGCCTTACACATTGTTTGGTACCGTCATCGTGCATTAAATCACTTGACCGACCACTTCGACCACTATACCATCACTAAACTTTTAAAACACTCTTTTACTTACCAAAACGGTTTTAAACCGAGTTTTTTCCGATCAAACGAGTTGTTACACTTACGTCGGTCACTTGCCATAACCAAACATGTAAGTATGAGGGTGTAAAAATCCTCTTTTAATATGTTTTCATTTGTTTCATGACTCTAACATGCTAAAACATGCATAACATGAACCAAAACATGGAATAAACGAGCCAAAACTAATTTTTTGTCTGAGGCAGAAGCCCCTTAGGTCGCCAATTGGCTCGCGCCTAAATGGGGTATTCAGACCAGAAATCAACCGTGTTTGTTCTCGTCATTTCCCTTAATCCATTTTTTATATTTGTAATCGGTTTTAACCATTTCAAGTATTTTCGAAACCTTTTTGTTTCATTTCACATGTTTTAACCATAAAGCATTTTTCACCCTTGGTTCCTCATACCATGACGGTTAAATCCGTGTTTCGGTGATAATATTTGGTTAATGACATTTAGAAGGTATTTTAAAGCCTTTTATTTCATTTCTTCACATTTTCAAACGAACATATTAGTCACCGACACAAAATCATCCTTGGTTCTACATACCATGCCGGATTTTAACCCGGGTACAATGACGAGTATCGACTAATTACATTCAAAATGGACTTAAAACAATTAGTCCATAATCATTTTTCAAAACTATTCATGTCAAGTTTGTCAAATCGAACCCGACACCGAATATTATCAAATAATGATGATTATTCGAGTCTAGTTCTTCAAATCAATGAATGCGGTCTAAACGACCCTTTCAAAATCAAACCGGGTTCAAATACCCATTTTTAACACGTTTTATAACGTTTTCGAAATAGTCAGAACACGGCATACGACCGTTGGCTAACCCACGCCTCAAGCAGGCCTTTTCTTTCTCATTTTCAAAACCAGAGGGAGGCCCCTTACACCGCCGGCTGGCTCGCGCCTCTTATAGCCGTCTGGTACAGGGCCTGTTCCCTTCCAGCATTAGTCTAGGACGATCCCGACTCCGGTTAACCCGGATATAGGACGGATCAGATGACTATTCGATTATTCAAAACCATATTTGCAAAATGCCTTACTAAGACAAATGGATCATGTTATGCACCCTAAACCTAATACGGTAAATGGATGTTTAATTTCCGTCTTGCATGCAAATCAACCATTAATCCAACTCGACATCTTATACTTGATACTTGGATTAAATCAACCGACTTAGAAAGCTCTCACATGTTAAGTTTAAATCATTGGATGCGCATTCATGCATTTAAACCGTTTTATCAACTTTTGCATTCAACCAACCAAGATCGATCAGTAGAGGCCGCTAAACGCGAGCGGGATTGGGTGTCTGATTAAAGGGCTTCCCAATACACACCTTCACCTCTTACTCAGAAACTTTGGATAGTGGACGACCTTATCCAGGGCTTACGAGAGTCATTCTAGAGATAGGATGCTAAAGAGGGATGATTTCCTTATCTTTAGTACCTATGTCAAACGCTGCTTTGTGCTTCGATTTGGCCGAGGTATAAAGTGGAATTCGAACGGGTTCCAGGCATCCCACAAATGCTTGGTGGTGACTCCGAACATCTCTAATCGTTTCGAGACCCTTACCGAGACGAAACCGACCGATCTAAAACGATTCGGTCGAAAGCATCTTTACGCCACCGAGCGTGGCTTTCAAAAGACCGCTGCATGTCCACAGATCGGCTTGGCGTGCAAGTGGCCCGTGACTACGGATTGGTAGGTGGCCCAAATCCACAGACCGAGATGTGGCCCATGTCCACAGTTTGACATTCTTAGTCTTGGGTTTGCCATTCTCAATGGCTTTCCCTCTTCCCTTGTCTTGTTTCTTTGACGATTTCTTAAATTGGGACTTTTGTTTTTGCTTTCCCTTCCTAACTCCAAGGGACATGTTCTTCAACTTTATAGTGAGAACATCCCCTTTTTCACTCCCACTTGCTTCCATATCCCTCTCCGATTGGGAGAGGAGTGCATGAATTTCATGATAACTCTTATCCATGCCATTCATTTTACAGTTTACCCTAAAGTGGGCAAACTTGGTAGGAAGTGAGTGGAGGATGTGATCCACCACAAGAGTTTTAGGAATGTTACACCCTAGACGCTCTAGGGTGTCGACATGTTTGACCATTTTTAGTACATGGGGACCAACCTTTTGACCCCTCTCAAGCTTTGCTTCAAAGAAGTGTGCCACCGCTTCGTATTGGCGGACTTGGGTGTTTGAGAAAACATAGTTGTCGTACGAGTGAATATATAGTACGCATTCAAAGAAATGCATGAAACCTTGAGACTTGGGGACATCGAACATATTAAAACATTTTTGATATCATTGGACATCCTCATATAGTCATCATAGGCGGTCCGCACCGCCGATGAAGCCCTTGGACCGGGCTCGATGGGAGAGGAATCGGTCAAGTAAGCGAGTACGTTGTCGGACAACGCGACGCTTTTGATGTTGGATTCCCATTCCACAAATTTACTACCGTCATCTTTTAAGTTACATTTGTCCATTACGGACCTTAGCCATGAATCTCTGCCTAATGGAGTAGTCGATGGAATTGATGAAGATGCCATTGCGAATTAAAATGGTACAACAAAACAAGGAAATATTAACATTCATTGTTTTAAATTTACCTGTGAAACATTTTTAACAAGGTTTAACATTTATATAATGATCTCCCACTAAATTATATAAATGATTCCAAGATCCGTTTTTAAACAAAAATGAGCATCGCTTGGGCGAAACATCCCATAATCGTGTATATTCGGTAAGTCAACGTTTGACTAATTCTATCTTTAGAACTCTCGGTCGACGGATTTCTTTAAATCCATCTACTAGCCCCGGAATACAAGACCGTCTTAATATCCCTTTGAGTCTAACCAAGTTTGGCGCATGACAACCCTTATCACTCTACTTACCCGAGGTAAAAAGAGAACACCCCGCTTGGGCGAGCGTGGCTCTAATGAACAAAGGATTCATAAGTGTTACTAATGGGTTAGGCTAATCTCAGTTTTAGTTATGTGAGAGATCTTATCAATTTTAGTCATAAATTCCCTATAAGTGAACTAAGTCGGCGAATGTAAATAACGTGAATTGACAATCGTGAAAATAAAATGCATGTGAATGGCGATTTTGGCATGCGCGGAAAAATAAAAGCAAACAAGCATATGAATAATCCTAGTATGGTCTTCTAGTTAAAAAATAACTAGACTATTACATATCGGAAACTTACTCCTTGGTCCTTGCCTCTTCATAGGAACATCTTCCAAAAGTGGCTCCTTCTTGTGGGATTTGGAATACCTTTGCAAAAATAGAATCCGTCTCAATGTAAATCCGTCTTTTGGAAACGCCGGTAACAATAACTATTACAATCAAATTACATAGCTATTCCTATTATATATTAATTAATAAAAATAAATAAAAACCATTAATTAATTACAAACCGACGATACGAGATCGTATTTAAATTACAAGCAAATCGCTATTTCCATACATTTCGGGAAATAACGATTAAAAAAAAAACCTAGGCCATACTAGGTACAATAAAATAAATACTTTAAATAAATGACATTCATTCATTTAACATAAATAAATATACGTAAAAATGCTATAAAATGCTGCCAAAATCGCCCTATGGCACAATCGTTGGTATCTTGCTCGGTTTTGTGGATTTAGTCGATTTTTAACTATTAAAAATCAACAATAAACACTTAAATCTCATTTAAGTCCAAACTAATTGTCCAAGCTATTTTAGACCTCAAAAGTTAGTCCTCACTAATTTAATGATGAATAATTAGTTTGATTTGGTGTAAGTTGCTAATATTATCGGTAAAATCATCTCTCTTAAGTAATAAATCCAAAATAATTTAAAATATTACCAAACATTGAAACTAAAAATTTTGAGTATTCTGGAACACTCCCAGGAACCAAAAGGTCGAAAATATTGCCCAAAAATTTCGGATAAATTTTATGAAGAAATAGATCGATATTTATCGGTTTTTAACCATTAAAACCAATAAACATCAAAAGAAGGTGAAATTACATTTATAATTTCACTTTTAACTTTTAAAATATATTTTTGAATGTAAATAAATTTATCAAGTCATAAACATTCTTTTCAAATATAGATTAATATAATTCATTTTTATCGACTTTTATCTCATAAAAATCAATAAACATGCAAAATTCCAAACCAATCTTCAAAATTTTATATAAAATTTGTAGAAAATATATATGAAATAATATAAAAATTTTAAGAGCCGAATCAACTTTAACTGTTTTTAGTTAACTCTTAACCAAGATACGTCATTTTTGACTCGGTTTTCTACAAAAAAATCATTAAAAATGCAAAATAACTTCACAAGTCACCAAATTTTACACAAACTCTTTGATATCAGTAGGTATGAATGCCCAAAAATTTTCATGCTAAAACCTCGTTTAACAACATTTTTGATTTTTCATAATTATCTCATAATTTGTTAAATATGCTAAAAATTAACATGCAAATTATAAGCCTAAGCTCTGATACCACTTGAAATATCATAGATCTTAATTCGACCCTCTAATTAAATGTCAAATTATCTCATAATTTGTATTTTGGTGATCTATATAATATGCATGCAATATTAAAGCATTTTAATAAAAATATGGAGGAAATAGGATTTCCTTACATTGGGTTAATGGTAAAATGGGTACAATAAGATCTCCTATCTTGATTGATCTTGAGCTTAAAATAATAGATGATCCTCCTTACCAAATCTTCAAAGAGAAGATCTCATAACAATGTGCACCCAAGAACAATTACCCAATACCTTACAAATATTAACTAGATATTTGATAAGATCTACCCTTGATAATATGTGAAATATTACTAACACACTTAGTAAATATTTTGATTACTAACAATTCTTAGTAAATGATTTTTATTATTTTTAGAGAGATAAACCACTTTCTTTTTCACATGCAAAGTTCAAGTAAGTGGAAAAATGAACAATATGGGTGTGATAAAGAGGAGGGAGGCGGGGTGGAGTGTGCATCGTGAGTGGAGTGGCTTTTATTTTATTTTATGCCCAATATAATTTTTCGTAGAATAGACCAGAATTAATGGGGAAGAACAAAGTGGCATGAGTGCAATGATTATGTTTATAACCATCCACTTACACTCTATTTACATGGTCCAATGCTCCATTTATAGGTCCATTTTGGTTCTTATATTTGTCGCACAAATACATGTAATTTTACTTTAAACATCGTTTTATGTTTAAATACTTCCCGATTAATTTCGTCTAAAACACTCCGCAAATATATGTGTACATCTACACATATAATTTAAGTACCAATATTAATCACATTAATCGATTAGTACATTTTTAGTGAATTAAAAATTAGTTAACTAAAATCCGTCTCATAAAATTTATTATTCAATTATCGCATAATAAAATAAGAACTGCCGCGCCTCGAGTTCGCAACTCGAAATCTCTCTAAAAAGATCGACTAACCTTTTAGTCAATAAATCAAGGGACTAAATAAAATATATCTCATACAATTAATTAGTTGTCAATTGGGGTTTGTTCCTTTAGGTGTGACCGAAAGGAGTCAGTTGATCACCGCCGTCACACGACAATAACGTCAAACTCTAGTCAGCCAACCGTTATCGATTTTCGTTAATCAACTGACGAGGATCATAAAATAAATATCCTGCTGATATTCCTTTAGTGAGATTTATGATGTAAACGCACTATTGTGGAGGACACTCACTCCAACAGAAGATTGAAATGAATGGTTTGCAAAAATACTTTGAAGCTCACGTGAAAATGGTTTTGCCAAAATGATAAGATTTTCCAATGCTCAAAACTCAATAATACATAAGCTGGTTTTTCATATTCCTTATGTATGAAAAGATGGTTGGTATCTTATTCCTATATTTTAGGAAACAAAAAATCTTCAAATAATATCGATATAAATATTACACAAAGACTTTGACTTCTTTTCCAAGGCAATTTCTTAACTAAATTAGAAGATAGTATTTTGCACAAGATAAGAAAGTTCCAACATAATATTTTTAGTCAAAATCATATTTGAAGATTATTTTTTTCGAAAATCTTTTGTAAAATAAAACCAGAAAAAGATCACAGCCGCGTTTTTAAGAACCGTTCAGAACTTAACAGTTTGTAGAACTGAATAACGAGTGAACCCAAAAATTATACTCTTACAATCAACTAGACAAAGGACCATTGCTTGAATCAACGCTTTAATCTTCCTCCAAGCATGACGAGCATCCTTGTCAACCTGCCATAACACGTATAACTCCCAAGCATAAGTTAAGAGGGAATAAAAAGGATTAAGGACTTATCATCTTCAATACAAAAAGCTCAACAAATTCCTCCTTTGATGATGGAAAGTCCTTATTAAAAAGTGTTCCCTCTCAACACAGGAACATCAACTTATCCCAAAACGAGAATAAAAGTAAAGAAAAGGAAACATTCAATAGATCAGCATAAGAAAGGTTTTTAAATTAGTCGTTGAACGCACAGAGAAGCATCATCATAAACAGACGGTCTAAATCCAAGCAACTACTTAATACAATAAGTGCTAAATCTTTCCTCCTCTTGACATCATCAAAAGGAGAAAGAAGCACAAAAAGAGTTAATACAATATCCACAACTAGAGAACTCAAAGAAGCAGGAGGAGTAAAGGTGTAGGGCACAACTAGTTAGGTAGACGGGTAAGGATTTGGTCAAGTGTGGCTTGGAGAGAGTGTGATACTACGGTTTTCTTGTCCTAGCTTACTTGGTCGAGTAGTCCACAGTCGCTCGAGTAAGTTGTCGATTGCTTTTAAACAGGCTACTGTTTTGAGTGCACTCGACTGAGTTGCGAGGAACTCGGCCGAGTAGGTCGTACTCGGCCGAGTACCCCAGGTACTCGACCGAGTACCCGGTCTGACGGGTTAGTTTTCCGCGGTTTTGATTAAAATTATTGGAGAGTATAAAAGGCTTTCGTAAGTTTTCTAAATCACTTTTACACTTTAAACCTAACGAAGTATACATTCTCTAATCATATTCAGCATCTCCAGGCAAGGGTTGATCGATCCTGAGTCCTTATATCCCATTTTCTGTGTCGATTCCGTTGATAAGTCTCTAGCGTTTTCTTAATCAGATTATGGTTGTCATTAGGGGTTTATGCAATCCCTAGATTGGGTTAACGTGGGGGTTTAGGGTGTTTGGTCATCGTATGTGTGTTGATTGTTGATTATTGTTGTTGTTTGTGACGATGTGTTACTCGTTGTGCATTTGTATGATTTGGTATAACGGATTGCGATAAGGTAAGGTTTCTCTACTCAATTGATTGTATAATTGATTTATGATTGATTGCATAACATGTTTCATTGGATTGAGATTGATTGAGATTGTATTGTTGATTAGTACTATTGTTTTGGGACCATTTTCGGGAGATGGTTCTAACCCCATGTTCGCCTCTTGTGGCTCCCGTCACAAGGGGGGTGTGCACATTAATGAACTGGTTTTGCTTGTTTCGATGAGCGGGGATTAGGTGGGCAAGGTTGTGGTCCCTTAATGGCGGTGAGGGTTACCTTTATCGATGGGTAACCTGGCAGGACTACATACTTCGGTGTGTAGTCGGTTATTGGTTACTAATGGAGTTTGGAGGATGGTACTACAATTGGATTGAATTGTGTATTGGTTTGTGCATCTATGATTTCTTATTTTGGTTATGTAGGTGACTGCCCCGTTATTGTTTTCAGAAATATGGTGATCCATTCGGGGATGCTGAGCATTTGGTTTAGCAGGTATTGGATGGGATGTAGCTCGTGGGATATGGACGGGGCAGAGTCATCACATGTTCTTTAGCTAGCTTCCGCCGTGGTCTTAAACTTTAGCTTCTATGTTGGTTTCTTTTCGGAGTTGTAAACAATTTTGGTTTGGTTTTCAGTTTGAGTTGGTTAAACAGTTTAATTTTTACTTTTAATAAACGTTCTATTGTGGTCCATTTCATATAGTTTACCTCGGGCAACCGAGATGGTGGTACCTCAATATGTTAAGGTGGTCCTTGGTAAGACACCTTGGAACAGATGAACAGATGGTGTCTAACTAAAATGAACCTGAGTAGGAGTTGTTTGGAGCTACCGCAAAGGCTTGGGAGACGTCCTAAAGCCGCAATTTGGATCTTACAACTTTGAACCGGTCACTATAGGGCGTTTGGGAAGTCTTTACATGTGTTGTGTATGTTTCTTATGGAAATGTTGGATGGAATGGATGTTGTATGATTGCATGAACATGGAGTATTATGAAGTGTATGTGCATGATGGATGTTATTACCTAGCTTTTTGAATGATTAGTAATGTAAATAGGAAAGATGTTATGTATATGATGTTTAGTGACGGGGTATAGCATTTTATGGCATGATTCGGTCGAGCAGGGCGGGTACTAGACTGAGTAGGTGATACTCAGTCGAGTAGCCAGTCACTCGAATGAGTGAGGGTATTTGAGTTATTAGCAGTAGCTACTAGTTATGACCACTCGGCCGAGTAGAGGCAGTGCTCGACTGAGTGTGGCGTACTCGATCGAGTACCCGAGGTACTCGATCGAGTATGCTTTATGTGCATTTTTGATCAGCTACTGGAGGTGGAGTACTCGGTCGCGTAGTGAGGATACTCGAATGAGTAGCTCCTACTCGACCGAGTACTTCCAAGTACTCGATCGAGTACCTCTTTGGCGGATGTGATATTTGTTTTGAGTCGTAGACTATGTGCTTACTTTTGTCTTGGGTCTTAAAGTATTATTTTACATATGTGTTGTTACTGATACGTAAGTTACCAGATTCTATGACGCGCAGAGTACTACCTTATGATGGGTGTGAGTTTGGTGTATTGGGAGGACATGTGGTTATATATGGTTGTGGTGGATAGTGGAAAGAGGAAGTGAAATGGATGAGCTTACTGAGATAAAGAGCACATTTTATGAGGCATGGGGAGCGTTATAGTCGTGAGTTTGAGTAATGTAGTAATAAGTATATATGGTCAAGAGGTAATGTACTTCTGAGGAATGTGAGAATGAAAAGTTTTAAATGAGGGATGTGAAGTGTGGTAATTTGGGATATGTAGGGGTCTAATGGAGGGAGATGAGTATGACTATGTTGGTGACGGATATGTGTACTGGGAAGCTGTGATAGAAGAATGTAAATGAGTGGTGTTTAGTGAGCCTAGGTCGATGGATGCCGCAATGTGGATTTGTATGTAGTGGTTGTGTTTGAGAATTTGGATTACTAGGAGGTGAGCCTAGTGTGTAATTCTTTGGGAAGTAATGGGATGATGTGAATCTTGATTTTTGAAGATGTTATAGGAAGACATAATCAATTAAGGAGAAACCATTGAGTGAGTGGACCAATTGGTGGTGAATATGAAGGAGTAAAATGATGAGAGAGATTGTTGATAAGAAATGAATGAGAAGTTATTGATATAGACTAATGGAATTTGATTTTTGGGAAGTAATGAGAAGGTAACGGAAAGATTAAAGAGTTAGGTAGTAGGAGTAATGAGCTGAGTGGGTTATGGGTGTTGGCAAGTGCAATGGGACAAGAAGGATGTAAGGGAGTAGAGTGAATGTTCACGAGGGTTAGGGGACATGAAGGTAAGGGATCACGGAGGTGTGGAGTACTATAGTGAGGGCGTGAGTTGAAGGTTATGTATGATACCGAGATGACATTATAGCCATGAGTTTTGAGGAACTAAAGGGTTGAGCATTTGGTATAGTAATTGCATGATGTGAGACTTTAGTGGTAAGTGAAGGGAGTAGGATGATCAAGGATAATATTAGCATGAATACCGAGGTAATTTTGTTGATGGATTTGATGTTCGTTATTTGGGATGGTAATCGAGGATAGGAAAGGAACTGTTATATTTGGAGGTGATTATGAGAGAGTAGTGATACGGAAGATGAGGGTGTCGTGATGTTGTCACTAGTGGTTCAGGATGATGGTTAAGGACGATAGTTAAGGATAATGTTAAATAGGGAAGATAGCCGTTCTAAAGAGGTTGATTTTGTAGAGGCTGGAGGTATGTATGGGTGCGAAGGAGTATAAGATGTGGATATAGGAGGCGTTTGCTAGTAGTTGAATATTAATGATATGATTACATTGGTCAGAAAGTAGTAATTATGCGGATGAGACAAGATGTTATGAAGGCCTTATGAGTTTAACCTGGTGTTAGCGATATACCATACCAAATGATAACTTATGTGATTAGGATTGGCTAGTTATATTTGATTATGGGTTTATGATGTATGTAAGTAATTGTGTGAGGTTCTGACGTCATTAATAGTGGTATGGTACGATATACATAAAGTTGTTATCTAGTTATTTCATGTAACATGTTGCGTGGTTGGATGAGTCGTGAGATGATCGTTGTGTCAGGACACTATTTATTATTAATGTAGTTGTTATGTTCTGGGTTACGATCCGAGCATGGTACTCCGTGTTATCGCAGGTACTTTTGCGCTGTGGTGCGTCTGTTGGTGACATTGTTGCGACGCCATCATCGGTTGTGGTGGAGTAGGCGGAATACTGGTAAGATGAACTTCTAAAAGTATATGTCTGCCTAGTATGGGCATATAGATTGTTATTCTGTTTACTGCTGTTTCCTGTGATTTTCGGCTTGTGGGTGAGAGTAGAGTCTAATATGGAAGAGAGTTGTTGTTGTTGTTGTTGTTGTTGTTGTTGTTGTTGTTGTTGTTGTTGTTGTTGTTGTTGTTGTTGTTGTTGTTGTTGTTGTTGTTGTTGTTGTTGTTGTTGTTGTTGTTGTTGTTGTTGTTGTTGTTGTTGTTGTTGTTGTTGTTGTTGTTGTTGTTGTTGTTGTTGTTGTTGTTGTTGTTGTTGTTGTTGTTGTTGTTGTTGTTGTTGTTGTTGTTGTTGTTGTTGTTGTTGTTGTTGTTGTTGTTGTTGTTGTTGTTGTTGTTGTTGTTGTTGTCGTCGTGTCGTCGTCGTCGTCATAGAACTGTGATATTTTGTTAATGGGACATAGTTGTGAGATGTTGTGGGAATACTTTCGATCTTATTTTAGATGAGGCATTGTTGACATAGTTGTGGCAAGTAATTGAGGGAGCATGTGTATACTGAGCTAGAAGCTGCAGGTGGTTCATAATCTTTATCCGGGCAGTAAATATGGAGTGTTAGTAAAGTATCATGTTAAGTTATGTACGAGTTTGGCGGTAGTAAAAGGGAAAATTGAGGACTAATGAGTGTGTAACAGTTTATGGATCATGGGTGATGTTGTGGGGATAGGTGCGAGAATAGGGAAGTATGTGGTTGTGCGTAAATATGGAAGAGTTGAGGTGGTGGTTATGCTGAGGATTTTGTGGTATATGTTTTGTGGTGTTGGAGTGTTTAGAGGTATGGAACTACTAGAGGAAAAAAAGCATTGGATATGGGAATGGGCGTCGGTGTTGAGGTTATAGCCGGTGATCGGTGACATGAAATGATAATAATGGGAATAAATAGCTAAGGATATAGTACTAGTTGGGTTACGAGGACGTAACGTTTATCTTAAGAGTGGTTGGATGCGACAAAGGAAGTTTGATGGTTATGCATGTTGCAGTGTATTTGGAAGTTTTAGTCTTGGTTTAGAACAAGGATGGACTTGTGGTTGAAATTATTAAAAGTAAAGGTTATGCTTGTAGTAGTATATATTTTATATGTATGGTTATGGACTAAGGTTGTAGATAAGTATGGTTGCGATAGTGTTGACGTTTTTGGTGGTGACGTTTATGAGTGTGAGTAAACTTCGAGGATGAGGTTCATTTTAAGGGTGGTAGAATGTAACATCTCGCTTGGTGGATTGTGTTGGTATTGGATTTGCTAGTGAGCGGTATGGAAGTAAGACAAAGTTGGCGGCGCTGGTGTTGTTGGTATTCGATAATACTATGGAGTTAGGAGGGCTATTCTATGGTTGATGCTATGTTGCAAACTGCGTTGTTGAGGTAGGCGTTGTTGGGTGAGTTAGTGTCAAGGTTGGAGGATGAGAGTTGAGTGGTGTTTGTTGGTGGAGTGATATGTAAGCATGCTATGTAGGTATGGGTGTGAACTTCGAGGACGAAGTTCATTTTAAGAAGGCAAGACTGTGATACTACGGTTTTCTGGTCCTAGCTTACTCCGTCGAGTATTCCATACTCGAACGAGTAAGTTATCGAGTGCATTTAAACAGGCTACTATTTAGAGTGCACTCAGCCGAGTTTTGAGGAACTCGGCCGAGTACCTCAGGTACTCGAGCGAGTACCCGGTCTGACGGGTTAGTTTTTTGCGGTTTTGATTAAAATGATTGGAGAGTATAAAAGGCTTTCGTGACTTTTTTAAATCACTTTTTCACATTAAACCTAAACGACGTACACATTCTCTAATCATCTTCATCATCTCCGAGCAAGGGTTGATCGATCCTGAGTCCTTGTATCTCATTTTCCGTGTCGATTCCGTTGGTAAGTCTCTGGCATTTTCTTAATCAGTTTATGGTTGTCATTAGGGGTTTATGCAAACCCTAGATTGGGTTAATTTGGGGGTTTAGGGTGTTTGGTCATCGTATGTGTGTTGATTGTTGATTATCGTTGTTGTAGGTAGGTGACGATGTATTACTCGTTGTACATTTGTATGATTGGCTGCGGTATAACAGATTGCGACAAGGTAGGGTTTCCCCTACTCAGTTGATTGTATAAGTGATTGAAGATTGATTGAAGATTGATTTTGGTTGAATGTATAACATTTTTCATTGGATTGAGATTGATTGAGATAGTATTGTTGATTGGTTACTGGTGTTTTGGGACCATTTTCGGGAGATGGTTCCAACCTTATGTTCGCCTCTTGTGGCTTCGTCACAAGGGGATGTGCACATTAGTGAACTTATTTCGCTTGTTGCGATGAGCGGGGATTAGATGGTCAAGGCCACGGTCCCCCACTTGCGGTCAGGGTTATTTGTTGTGATAGGTAACCTGGCAGGACTACATACTTTGGCGTGTAGTCGGTTATTAGTTACCAATAGAGTTTTGAGGATGGTACTACAATTGGATTGAATTGTGTATTGGTTTGTGCATCTATGATTTCTTATTTTGATTATGTAGTTGACTAACCCCGTTATTGTTTTCAAAACTGTTGTAATCCATTCGAGGATGGTGAGCAGTTGGTTTAGCAGGTATTGGATGTGGATGTAGCTCGTGGGATATGGACGGTTAGAGTCATCACATGTTCTTTAGCTAGCTTCTGTTGTGGTCTTTAACTTTAGCTTCTATGTTGGTTTCTTTTCGGAGTTGTAAACAGTTTTGGTTTGGTTTTCAGTTTGAGTTGGTTAAAAAGTTTGTACTTTTAATAAACGTTCTATTATGGTCGATTTGATATAGTTTACCTCGGGCAACCGAGATGGTGGCACCTCGATATGTTAAGGTAGTCCTTGGTAAGGCACCGTGGTGTATGAGGTATTACAGAGAGGCCATTCCTTCTGTAATTTTGGTATCCACCTTGGCATCCAAAGCTTCTAGACCACGATCCACCTTACCGAATGAGTAACAAAAGCTACAATTAGAGTATTAAACCTGAAGCACATTAGCTCAATACCCCCTTGTAGCAACACTATTCACATACACATCATTTGGATGATTTGCAACACTATTCAACCGGTCACCTACCTCCTGAAAGAACTTCCAATTTTGTGACATAAGGAAGACTCGGCCAAGTATTCTTATCCGCCTCCCCAAACCCCTTAATTGGAATGTGAAACATTTTCGCAAGATCTCTAGTGTGCAATATAAGGGTTTCACCATTGATAATTGCGGTCAACATGTTACAAGCCGGATTAACAACAACAAACTGAGAAAATTGAAGGAGTTCGGGAATATAAACAGGACAAGTCATACCGAATAAGGGAGTCCAATCCTTGTATTCCATTGCAGCGTAAAAGAAGCTAATGGAGACCCGGTCCGTCAACCATGTGAACCCCCGGAATAAACGTAACATAAAACTAGTAAAAAGCAGCGAAATTTATGAAATTTTTAAAAGTTTTTAAGTTCAAAGTGCGGGTTCAATAAAACATAAAGAAATAAAAAGTTAAGAAAAGGCTTTTATACAAATGTTACTAAAAAGAAAGCAAGGGATTCCGATCCCTGGATAAATACACGAATACGATACTAAAAATAACTAAAACTACAACGTATAAGGTCAATCGTTGTATGAACAACGCTCGCAAACTCACTCGTCGTAATCCCCAAATAAGCACCGATTTGCAATCTGTTCATTCATTAAAAATGAATGACACAGGCAGTGGAGAGTAACTCAAGGTTCTCCCAGAGCCATATTACATCAAAACACAGATGAACAAGGTCATATTATAGCATGTGAAATATAACCAAGTGACATAAGTACTACAACATGATAATAGTATTCAATACATGTTAGGTCAAACAAGAACAATGGCATATGAGACATACATATGAGACAAATCGACCAATGCATCATAAATGGTAACACAACTGTAATTCAATCAAAGATATCGTGTGATATGGATAACAAGAGGTCAATAATATAATACATGTGAAGAAAAACTGCAGCCATTTACTTTGAAATCATTTTGACATACAAAAACGGGACGTGGCTACTAATGTTTCAGACGTACCTATGGCTTGTATCTCACCATAAATACGAATGAGAACATCAATTCCACCGATTATATCGATACTAGGTGGCTTGCATCTCACCCCTAGTACTCAATAGGACCAAAAGACTCTTACCATCCAAACAATAAAAAGGTATCATTCTCACGGTAAATAGCATATGTAAGACTCATAACTATGCAAGACTTTTACTCTCTGAAACTCAGATTTCCATGGTAGGACTATGATAATAATACGGTCCTAGTCTAATTCTGGCCAGACTCTCGGACTATACACTTCCGATTCGACCGGCGACAGAACAACCCGTATCCAAGACATGATGACAGAACAGAAATCGAGTACCCCAATCGCCAGAACAGCACGGAAGTGACGGAAATAAAATGAGATAACCCACACTTGCCAGAACCGCACAAGTGGGGCGAAAAAGGAAAAAGATAAACCATACTTGCCAGAACAGCACAAGTAGGTTAGACTCGCACTTACCAAAATAGCGCAAGTGGGGCGTAAGGATAGTCAAGCTAGTATGCTACACAATATGACACCACCATAAGTAGACACCCAAGAACCACACTAGATCATTACCTTCTCAGTATGCAATAAACATCTCACATCTAAGACCCAGGCAACAAAACGGAAGCTAGGTATACCAAATTTATCAGTATAGCACGAAAGAGGTGGGCAAAGAGTGAGATAAATCGGCACTTGCCAGAACAGCACAAGTGAGGTATAATTATAAGTCAAGCAAAAGTATCGTATAGTGGCAATTTCACATGGATACGGCTCATCCAATAATTCAACTAAATTAAATCACTCGTAATTGAAATACGATAAATAAATGAGAATGAATTAATTAAAGTTCATATTATGAATAAACTTAGACATTTCATATGATTTTACCGTAATTTAAATAATAATTTTCACATCCATGATTCGTGTGAGAAAAATATAAGTGAATAGTAAATAATGATTTATATCATATAAAACACAAGACATGATTAAAATAATTCAAACAGATACATGGTGCCACAAGTAATACACACACGCTCCAAGTCGACCCTTATACGGCTCAAAACTACCCCACAAACAACCATGGACCACCCCACTCAAGCCACCCACGACTAGGGTAGCCCAGGCACGGCTAAGGGTGGTGGTGATGCTGGCCAACACAGGGGGAAAACAGGGGACTAAAATCCTAATTCAAAACAACAAGTTTAGAACTTGGCTACAATAAGGGTCAACTTCAAACGATTATAACTCAAGTTCTAGAAATGATAATGAGGCAAAACCAATTGGAGGTGATAGAATATCCTCTTAAAGTTCTAACGGTTGGTCATAAGCCCAAAACAAACCAGAAACAAGGAAGTTATGTCCATTCTACGAAAACTGGTCAGCCAGAAAACGGGTTTCTAGCAGCTCATATATCACGGTTTTGACAGATTTTCATACCGTCTTAAGATGAAAATTTAAGCATGATACCATATGGAATTCACCCAAACAAGTGACACAATTCATTTATGGATATGTATACAAGATGGAAGCTAACAAATTGGCACAAATCGACAACAAAATCAACACAAATTTTGGAGTACCAAACACGGCTGTCCAACTCTATATACACGGTTTTTGGTCATTTTGTGATCGTCTTAAGACGAAATTTTGAACAATAATATGGTAGTATTCACCCAAATAAATTACTCAACTCATTTATCTACTTTACCATGAACACAAAAGTACCACATTTACTCAAAATCGTCAAGTATAACTAGTAGAAAAGCCGTCTCAAAATCAACACTACACTAACACATTCACTAAAATTCCATTATAACATATGAAAATGAAACACAACACATAAATACACCATACTAACAAACAAATTGATATAATAACGAGTAACTCATAACCGTTACCTTTTGTTATTCACATTTCCGATTCAAAATTACTCCGGGTCGTCCAAAATAACACCTACATACAAAGAGGCGGTTTAGCATGGGAAAACGTGCCATAAATGGTACGGCCAGAAGGTAGAGATGAGGAAACTTGAAATTTTTCTTACCTAGATAGATGGAGGACGATGAGAGGAAGAAGTAGGCGCGAAAAACACTTGAACCGGACTAGAAACGAAGAAGTTATGAGTTTTTTTTTTTGTTAATTTGAAGTAATTGAAAGAAAATGGAAGTAGAGAGATGTTGGAGAGCTGAAATGTTGGTGGAAAATAGTGGAATTAGGGTTGGAAATGTAGAGGGTAGGTGGAGGAGGATGAGTGGGTAGGTTGCCTTTGTCAAACTTGGTCAAAACCCGTTTTTTGAGTCAGTTTTTGCTAGAATTTACATCCCGAGTCTACTATAAACTCAAGACGGGAAATTATTATTATTATTAATATTATTAATATTATTTATACTACTAAAATACATATTTTTATAAAAATTACGCTTTAGAAATATAATTAAGTAAATAAAGCGGTAAACGTATTTTAAAGCAGTTTCGCAAAAGAGCGGGTGTTACAAACCATGCAAGTGGGTAAAACCGGCCCGACATAATACGATAATCGAGGAACTGAAGGCATTGGTAATATCCATCATCATCTATCCCAAGAGACCCAAGAACCGAGAGAGCTCGCTGGCGATTTAGTTTATTGTAAACTGGAACAACAAGACTTGAACTAGGATTAGACTCTCCATTCCCATCTTCAAGATTAACTTGATCAATCGAATCCAACCGTTTCTTTTTAGGGTTTGGTTTAAGATCCATAACCTTTCCCTTAGAATGGTCTCCATGATTTTCCCATAATCAACTTCCCAGGTACCTTCTGATTGCCTCTCACTTGGTTCGACAACCGGCACTTCCTCCGTTACAACACCCTTTCTTCCCTTTCTAATCAGCGTTCCTTTTCCTTTCTGAATTGGAGTGGAGGACTCATGCTTATCTTCCGGAGTAGGATATTCCTCTTCCTCTAGTGTTGGCTCATCAAAGTTGAATGCATGTGGCCTTTTGTAGTGGGTGGTGACGGTTTTAGGAATGGGTTTGATTTTGGGTGTCTGGGTTTTTGATTTTGGCAGGGTTTTTGTGGGAGAAATGGTAGTTTTAGGTGTAGTGGTGGTTTTAGGTGAGGAGGGATCATCGGTTGTGGTGGTGGCCTCAATAAATTTGGCTTTCGATCTAGTAAAGGCGGTGGTTTTTAGTGGAAGTGTTGGTGGTAGTGGTTTCGCGTGCCGCGGATTTGGCTTGATTAGGGTTTTTTCCGCGTGGTGAGTGAGAGTTTGGTTTGATTTGTGGTTGGGATTTTATGGGGTGATGATAAAGATAGGTGTGGTTGGGTATTAATTGGAGCGGTCGTAGGGAGAATAAGTATGAGGGAGGAGGCGTGTGTGGAAAGGCAAAGTTTATGAGGTGACGAATATTTTGCCAAATATTTTATAAAGATATGTGAACATTGACATCTTAAAATAAGTCAACTTGTTACTAGTCTATATGAGACACCGACTAGAGTAAATAGACTACAACTCAACAAAAACATGAGGATAGATTGTCAACTCAATATTATAACTTCTCCAATTTAGTTAATCATAGAGGGATTAATTATGGGACAAAATTAACTAAGAGTTACCGTTCAAAAGACCTAAGTCTAAGCGAATATTCTCAAATTGTTCACGAGCTAATGGTTTAGTGACAATGTCCGACAACTGATCTTCAGTTATACAAAAATTCAAACACATGTTTCCTTTTTCTAAATTATCACGTAGAAAATGTACCGAATGTCAATGTGTTTTGTCCTAGAATGTTGAACGGGATTTTTGAAATGTTAATTGCGCTAGTGTTATCACAGAAGATAGGAACACAATTAATTGTCATACCATAATCCCGCAACTGGTATCTTACCCATAAGATTTGAGAACAACATTAAGCAGTGGCGATGTATCTATTCTCGACAGTGAATATGGTTGAGCTCTACCTGCATAGCCAAAATCTAATCGGAATTAGCCAAAAAATTTGAACATTAAAAAGCTCTAATTCAAAAGGGAATAATGAGCATAAAAGTTATATGATGATGATCTTGTTTTGACTCCCTCATTAATATTAGTCAAGATGTTATCCAAAGGATGTGAACTTTGATGCTTCCATCATCGTGGAATAAAAGTTTCTGGCACAAATGAAGATTGAACAGAACCGCTGTCTGTTCGAATTGCTTCAGTTTCTGCATTTATGTTTCTTGAACCATCTGAGCTACTTGAAGCGAGATTTGTATCTTTGTTAGAATCTTCGTCTGTCGATTCATTTCCAGAAGTACGTGTAGATGCTTCCTGATTGGACAGTACCCCCATTCTGTTCAGTTCCCCCTGAGTTTTTGGACTCTTCAGCATTTGTTCCCTCCAACGACAGGGTTCTTTTTTTAAATCAGGAGGGTCATTACCTATAAATCCAATCTCTAAATCATCATCATCCTGTAATTCAGCATTGAGAACATTAATTTCATCAAAAATTACATGAAGATTTTCTTCAAAGCACATAGTTCTCTTATTATAAACTTTATAGGCCTTACTTCTATTTCAATATCCTATGAAAACTGCCTCATCGCTTCTTGGATCAAATTTTTCAATGGCATTTTTATCATTGTTATGAACATAGCAATTTGATCCAAAGCAGCGGAAATGTGAAATGTTTGGCTTACTCCCGTATAGAAGCTCATAAGGCATTTTCTTATGGATATATCTAACAAAAACACGATTATGAATATAGCAAGCCATGTTCTCAGCTTTTGCCCAAAAGTTTCGTGGCAATCCACTACAAAGTAACATGGTTTTAGACAGGTCTTCCAAAGTTCTATTCATTCTCTCCACTACTCCATTTTGTTGTGGTGTTCTATGAATAGAGAAATTGTGTTCAACACCATGTTCCCAACTTTGCCAATGCTAACTATCTCACCCTTTTTATTGTCTCCAGATTTCACACTTGCATCATTGTAGGCCGTTAAAGAGAGGAATTGTTTTCTATTACCTGTCATATGTCATGAACAGCCGCTATCTAGATATCAAGGACTGCCTCCTCTCATATGGCCCTGCTAAGGAGATTAGTTAGATGATTTAGGTATCCAAACAAGTTTGAGTCTCTTATTATGATGAAGAGTATCTAAAACATCTTTCCTAATTCACATCTTGTTGACAACTCTTATAGTTTGACCAAATGACCTAACCGTTTTTTATAAGCGTTAATACATGATCTGTGTTTCCACAAAATTTGCAAATGATGTATTCAAGTAAGCCCACATACTTACGCTTGCGAAAATCTCTCTCGATGGGTTTAAGTCTCTTAACAATTTCAGCACTGGCGTCATTCTGTTTTGAACTGTCAGCAAGGGTGTCTACTTTTTGTTCAGGGACCCAGACAATACGGTATTGAGAATCATTCAGTCTGAAGTCGGAACAAGAGTCATAGCCTAATCTAAGTTTATTAGTGTTCTTAGATTGATTAACCAGAAAATCAAGGACGTACTGCTATCATCCTATTTAGCAACAACATTTCTCGCATTACTTAAATCAATTTCCAAATTTTTGACTTTTACTAGTAACTTTTTATTCTTATCAAGAAAAGAGTTGTAATCAACATTAAGTCTATCAAACTCAAAACAAATTTCAGAATAAGAAGTTGAACTAGTAGCATGCATCCTTTTAATCTCATCTAGTTCCTTAATTAAAACATGAATTTTGCTAACGAGAGACTCATTTTCAACAGTGAGTTCAGATTGAACAGTCTGGCCGACTGTTTGTTTTTTTAATGTTCTTCAGGTTACGTTTTAACTCAATATTCTCTTCCGCTATACTTTCAATTTCGAATTGCGTAGCATCAAGACGTCTATTTTGTTCGTCAAACAATCTTATAATTTTTTCTTTTGATAAAGATCTAATTTGAACTTTAAGATTTGAGAGAGTTATCTCATCATCGGATTCGCTATCTGATGCCTCGGAATTAGCCATGAGGCACTTGATGGAGTCAACATACTTCTTACGTTGTGTTCTTGGTTTTTAAGTAGATCTGAGATAGAGCTTTTCTTCTGATTCTTTGATGGGTTCATTGTCTTCTGAATCAGACTTACCCCAAACTGCAACAATCATTGCACGTTTGTACTCTTGCTTAGATTTTTCACATCTATTCTTAGATCTCTCCTCATCCCATTTCAGACAGTTTCGTACTTGGTGATCTTGATCACCGCATCCAAAACAGCCCATTCTAGACTTTGGTATGTGGGAAATAATCTGTATACTTCCCTTAATTTAGAAGGATTATAACGATTTAACAAAGATGATCTAAGGTCATAAAATAAAATACATAAACAAAAGTAAAAGATTCATAAATAACCTTCGGTCCTAGCAAATATGGCCTAAGAACAATATCAAAATTGATATTCGCCTATTAGTTGCACCCAAGACGATTTGAGATATGCCCTTTGATTATGCTAGAAATCGATCTAAAATTTTCTGTAAAATTTAGTTGTTTTTGTGTTTCTTGTGATGAGAGAGAGGAGGCTAGGTCAAGAAAAGGCATTAGGGTAGAAATAATTCTCTATCTTTCTTTTTATACAGACCGAAATTTGGAGTCAATTAGGAAAGATAAAAATCTCCTAATTTTCGTCCAAGCTAACCGAAATAAGGAGTAAAATTCTCCTTATTTTTGGTCTTTCCAAAAATATATAAAGTGTGTTAAATTGTCATCTAGTGAGGATCGAACCCATGACCTCTTGGCTTGTGTACCCTCACTATTACCACTATGACACATTCAACTTGTTGATATTAAATACAACTGATTATATTTAATTACGAATTAACAGATTAATTCGTCCAAGCTAACATTATATATATTTAATTAAATATAACTTATTATATTTAATTTACGAATTGATGATTAATTGTCTCAACTTAATATTATTTAATTTTCATTAAATAATTATCTCATCAACACATCGACTAACTTTTTAGTCATTTTGGGCATCAATGTGATTATATTTCTATAACCACATTTCTCAAACACATCCTATAGGTGTAACCTTTAGGGACCATTTGATCACCGCCATCTGTATGATAATAACGTCAAACTTTCTAGCAAGCCAACCGTTATTAGGTAAACGTTAATCAACTGAGTAAATATACAAAGTATACCCTTGTGAACCTGTAAGATATTTACAAATGTTATCACACTAATTTGTGGAGGACACAAGCTCCAACAAACTCCCACTTGTCCTCACAAGAGTATGTGCGATAACCGATTCTCATATCCTTTAAAATTTCTCCCACTCAATGTAAAACAATTTGCAAATCCGAATTCACAAAGGTCGTATTTTACAAGCGATCAGTATCAAGAGTGGTTTTCCCGACTAGAGAGTAACTTAACTGATAAACGAATCAACATTCGAGCATGGCCATGCATTTCAGTTACAACTCCTCGAGTGGCCATGAGAAATAACTATACCTGATAAGGGTTGGATATTTTCCTCAACTCGAATCCTGCAGATGTAAGCACGGTATGAAATGACCAAGAAAAAATCTACTTAGCGATTACGGTAGAGACCGTGAGAAAGAAACCAAAGTCACCCAAAAGCGCCTTAATCTCAAGAGACAGGTTGATAGTCAAAAGAATCGACTCTAGGAACACAATGGATGTCCTATCCACGACCTGGCACCGAATGTTATTAAACATTTAGGACTCCATTACGTTGTCACAAAAAGTTGTCCTACGAGGTATCGTCATAATCTCGTATTGTGATCGATCAGTCAACCGTTTAACTTATGGCTCGTTGAACCCACCATCAATCGACTGCACAATATAATAGCCGGAGTTATCAGCTCACATTGGCGATTACGGACCAAAACAAATATAATGTAATTCAGTTCACTTTGTGGCGTTCAATGTTGTCAGTACAATCCACATGAAAAACAAAATATTAAATATATAAAACGATGAAGTTATTAATAATATATGAAAAAGATAATGTATCAAATCCATAATCAAGTACTACAACTTAGGAACATGTTTAATTTCCATGGAATTAACATGCCCTACATGCTTATCATAATTCAACGGTTTGGTGAGAGGATCTGCGATGTTATCATCCGTCGCAATCTTGTCAATCACTATCTCTTCTTGCTCCACTTAATCACGGATCAGGTGAGCCTTCCGAAGTACATGTCTAGATTTGTTGCTCGACTTTGGCTCCTTAGCCTGGAAGATGGCACCTCTATTGTCACAATAGATGGTGATCGGGTCATTCGAACTAGGAACTACCGAAAGCCCTTGTAAGAATTGACGCATCCATATCGCTTCCTTTGCTGCCTCCGAAGCGGCATAGTACTCGGATTCAGTAGTAGAATCTGCTACAACACTGTTTGGAACTCTTCCAGCCTGACCGCAGCACCATTAAGAGTGAAGACGAACCCGAACTGAGATTTTGAATCATCTCGATCCGTTTGGAAGCTAGCATCTGCGTAACCGGTTGCGCATAGCTTAGTATCGCCTCCATAAGTCAATACCCAATCCTTAGTCCTCCGTAGGTACTTGAGGATATTTTTGACTGCTATCCAGTGTGTTTCACCAGGAGTCTTTTGGTACTGACTCGTCATACTCAATGCATATGCCACGTCTGGACGTGTGCATATCATGGCATACATGATCGATCCTATTGCAGAAGCATAAGGAACACGACTCATGCGCTCAATTACCTTCAGGCGTCGTGGGTGACTGAGACTTGCTCAACTGCATCCCAGTCGCCATAGGAAGGTTCCCCTTCTTGGAGTTGGTCATGCTGAACCTCTCAAGAACCTTATCTAGATAAGACTCCTTACTAAGTGATAACGTCCGTCGTGATCTATCTCTGTAGATACGGATTCCCAAAATGCGCAGTGCCTCACCTAGATCTTTCATCTGGAAATGGTTCTTCAACCATTCTTTAACCGAAGATAGAAGAGGAATGTCATTCCCAATCAACAGTATGTCATCGACATACAATATCAAGAATACAATCTTGCTCCCACTCGACTTGATATATAAGCATGGTTCCTCGACCGATCGAGTGAAACCATAGTCCTTTATTACTTGGTCGAAACGATGATTCCAACTCCGAGAAGCTTGCTTAAGTCCATAAATGAAACGCTTAAGCTTGCATACTTTCTTAGGATGTTTAGGATCTATGAAACCTTCGGGTTGCACCATGTACAACTCTTCCTCCAAATAACCGTTTAAGAAGGCGGTTTTCACATCCATTTGCCAAATCTCATAATCATGAAATGCGGCAATCGCTAAGATTATCCGAATGGAACGTAGCATGACTACAGGTGCAAAAATCTCATCATAATGCAATCCTTGCACTTGAGTGAAACCTTTTGCCACAAGTCGTGCCTTATAGATATCTCGGTTGCGCGTCTACGTAACGCTTTATTTTGTAAAGCCATTTGCACTGTAGAGGTTTTACCTTATTAGGTAAATCAACTAGATCCCATACGTTATTCTCATACATGGAGTCCATCTCGGATTGCATGGCTTCGAGCCATAGCTTTGAGTCGGAACAGGCCATAAAACCTTTATAGGTTGCGGGTTCATTACTTTCTAGAAGTAAAACGTCATTCTCCTCGACCATACCAATGTATCTGTCCGGAGGATGAGAGTCTCTACCCGACCTCCTAGGTTCCTCAGGAATATTAACCGTATCATCAGTTGGAGGTACAGCTTCCTCCATCTGTTCCTCGGTCGTTGGTTCTGGAATCTCCGACAGCTCGAAGGTTCTACTCGACTTGTTCTCGAGAAATTCTTTCTCTAAGAACGTCGCACTAGCCGCAACAAAAACTCGATGTTCGGTAGGCGAATAGAAGTAATGACCAAATGTTCCTTTTGGATAACCTATAAAGTATGTCTTGACCGATCGCGGGCCGAGCTTATCCTCGTGTCTCCACTTGACATAAGCCTCGCAGCCCCAAACCCGAATAAAGGACAAGTTAGGTACTGTTCCCTTCCCCATTTCATATGGAGTCTTGTCGACAACTTTAGACGGACTTCGGTTAAGTATAAGAGCAGCTGACAAAAGAGCATAACCCCATAATGAATCAGGCACTACGGTGTGACTCATCATGGATCGAACCATATCAAGTAAGGTTCGATTTCTCCGTTCGGACACACCATTCAATCGAGGTGTTCGGTGGAGTTAATCGCAAAACGATTCCACAGTCTTTCAGGTGTTGATCAAACTCATTTGAAAGATATTCGCCACCCCGATCTGAACGAAGTGCTTTAATCTATCTACCCAGTTGGTTCTGTACCCTATTCAGGTATTCCTTGAATTTCTCAAAGGACTCACTTTTATGCTTCATTAAGTAGACATATCCGTATCTACTCAAATCGTCCGTGAAAGTGATAAAATATCTATAGCCATCTCTAGCGGTAATTGACATAGGTCCACATACGTCCGTATGTATGAGTCCTAATAGGTCACCAGCGCGCATTCCAACACCTTTGAAGGAAATTCGAGTCATCTTGCCAATGAGACATGATTCACACGTGCCATATGCAGAAAATCCGAATGAGGGAATAGTCCCATTATCGACGAGTTTCTTTACGCGTTTCTCATTTATGTGTCCCATTCGACAATGCCATAGATAGGTTTGATCTTTGTCACCTACCTTTAATTTCTTATTATTCATGTGTAATACTTCCGTGGTTTGATCTAAGATATAAATTCCATTCATGGAAACTGCTTTGCCATAAATCATTTCATTAAAAGAGAAAATACAACTATTATCCTTTATTGAAAATGTAAAACCGTCTTTAGCAAGTACGGAAACTGAAATAATATTCTTAGATAAACTGGGTACATAGTAACAGTTATTTAAAGATAACTCAAAACCACTAGGGAGTTGGATTACATATGTTCCTTCGAGGCAACAGCAACTCGTGCTCCATTCCGACTCGCAGTCCACATCACCCTTTTCGAGAGGTATGATGTTCTTTAGGCCCCGCAAATGATTACACAGATGAGAACCACAACCAATATCAAGTACCCAAGTTCCAAACTTGCATGGTTAATCTCAATCATATAAATATAAGATGACATACCAACAGAACGACGCGCCTGTCTTGATGTCCTCACGGTAGACGGGACAGTTCCTCCTCCAATGTCCAGTCTTGTGACAATGGTGGCACTCTATGTCACCGCCCTTGCTCTTTGTCTTGCCCTGTGAGCCACTAGTCTCACCAGGCGCACTCTTACCGTTTCCTGGCTTCTTGAACTTTGGCTTACCTACAGCTAGGTCGCCATGAGCCTTGCCCTTACCTTTACTCTTGTTGTGAATCATGAGAACATCCTACTTCATGCTCCCACTCAATTTCATATCCTTCTCGGTCTGTACGAGAAGGGAGTGTAGCTCATGAGGACTATTTTTCAAGTCATTCATATAGTAGTTCGCCCTGAAAAGGGCAAAACCATCGTGAAGAGAATGAAGCATTCGGTCAATTACAATGCTCTCACTGATTCTACAATTCAGTGTCTCCAGCTTCTCGACATTCTCAATCATGTGCAAAATGTGTGGGCTAACTGGTTGGCCCTTCTAGAGTTTCGCATCAAAGAAGCGACAGGTATGCTCATATGTAACGATTCTCGGTGCTTTTGAGAACTCGTTAGTGAGCGTAGTGAAAATCTTGTTTGCACTTTGGGCAATGAAGCGTCTCTGCAAATTGGTTTCCATTGCAAAGATGAGTACGTTCTTTATCGCACCCGCTTCCATAACGAAGTCACTATAAGCGAGTGACTCGTTGACTCCTGCATTTGGGCTGGGTTGACTGGTATTGGCTCGATTAAATACCGAGCTTACCGTCAAAGCAATGGCAAGCATTCCGTAGTGTCGCCTCCCGATCCGCAAAGTTGGACCCATCATTCTTGATCGCGTGGTGATTCATTTGGTCCATGAACACTTTTAGCCAGGATGAACGATCTAGTGTGGCACTAGGCATTGGGATTGCGTTATTTCCAGCCATTTGTTGTAGCAGTATTATTGATAATAAACGTGTTCTACACTGCGAAAGAAGAATAAAATAATAAGCATGTGCATCGTTTTAATTTTAATTTTAAGTCTAATGAACTAATGTCATAACGCGAAGACTCAAAAACATTTATACAATTGACCTCCCTCCAGAATTATATAAATGACCCCAAGACTCAATTCTCTGTAAATTGATAAGCTAACGTTTTAGCTAATTCTACCGTTAGAATTCTTGGTCGATAAATTTCTGTAAATTCTATCTTTAGTCCATCACAATCACGAGAAACTCTTCGGACTATGATGTTGAGGTAAACTAAGTCAACACAACTACTTACCCAACGTAGAAGGGGTCATATTAGGCCTACCGACGAAGAAGGGATTCATAGATGTTTGCCTTTATAAAGACTAATCTCAATTTCCGTTTTAGAGGAAGATCCCATCAACTTTATTTAAATTCATTTTAAGTGAACTATAATCTAGCATGCGAGAATGATTAAACTAAAGTGATGGCTTAAAGTCTGTGACATCTGCATGTCCATGAAAACTAACATATAACCTATATGAGTCAATTTTCATGCATTTTAGTAGTAGGTGGTTTGGTTTTAGGCGAAAAATGATGCATAAACTAACATGTGAATGAAAAGCAATAAGAATGAAAAAAAAACGTAAAAACAATAAAAATCCTAGTGTGGCCTATCCTATCAAAATGAACAATAAATACAAGTTTGGAATCCTCCTTGGACCCGAGAAGCTTGTCTTGATGTTCCATCTTGATCCATGTAGCGGGAGTGAGCTTCAATCTCCATCTTTAGTCTTCTTTGAAATTACAATAAATAAAATTACATAATTGACCTATTAATTACATTCTAATTTCAAAAACCCAAAACTAAAATAAAGGAGATTCGAGATCTCATAATTACATAAGAAATCATGTTTCCTTCATTACGAAAACATAATTTGACTAAGGCCACACTAAGTATTACAAATTACAACCGATTGCAAAAATAAATACGTAAATAAAATTCATTCCACCGATTCATTCAACAAAATTAAAAGCATCAACTAAAATAAATTAAACATACATAACAATACATTAATTATGTTGATTAATTTATCCAAACCACCTATTTAAATTAAATTAACTGACAATTCCGCAATTTAATCACATTAATTTCATATTAATCCATATTAAACTTGTAATATGAATTCTATCCGTCTAAATTTTAAACCGCTTTAAAATAATTCGGTATCTTTAAATTGTGAACCGATTCACAATAACTAATTGGCCAAAATAAAAAAAAAAAATAAAAAATTCCCCTTTTTATTTTGTCTCGACAAAAAAAATAAAAACAAAAAAAAAAATATTTTTATTTTTATATCACGGCCGAAATAAAAAAACAGCCAATTACCTTTTGTTTTCTTTTTTTTTTCGGCAATTAGGAAACCCAAAAAAAACTTTCCATAAATTTTCTTTCGGCAATATGGCAAAAAAAAACCAAGAAAACAAAACTTTCCTTTTATTTTTTTTTCTTTCTCATTCTCGGTTTACCAAAAACAAAAACAAAAATTTTTTTTTTCTCGGCAAACCCTAAAATCGACCCCCTTTTTTTTCTTTTTTTTTTGCGGCAATATGCCCTAAAACAAGATTTGATGACTAAATTGTTTACCTTTGCTATTAGAACATGATTAGTATATGAAACAATAAACATGATTAATTCATATGCCAAAAACTATATAGCAAAAACAATCTTTTTATCATAAACATGACGATTCCATTTAATTTTAACTTAATCTGTGTTAAATCAAAAACTACCAATTCTTCATATGATAATTTTAACTGATTATAAACTATAATATGAAAAATAAAATGGAAAAATATCATCAAACTAAAAGAAAAAAAACGGCAGGAAAAACGCCACAAAAAAAATTTTCGAACCACAAAAATTCGAAACCCTAATTTTTTTTTTCTCGAAAATCCTATTGTTCACATACAAATTTTATGAAAATCATCAAAATTAAAATCGTAGCCTAAAGCTCTGATACCACTTGTGGGAAATAATCTGTATACTTCCCTTAATTTAGAAGGATTATAACGATTTAACAAAGATGATCTAAGGTCATAAAATAAAATACATAAACAAAAGTAAAAGATTCATAAATAACCTTCGGTCCTAGCAAATATGGCCTAAGAAAAATATCAAAATTGATATTCGCCTATTAGTTGCACCCAAGACGATCTGAGATATGCCCTTTGATTATGCTAGAAATCGATCTAAAATTTTCTGTAAAATTTAGTTGTTTTTGTGTTTCTTGTGATGAGAGAGAGGAGGCTAGGTCAAGAAAAAGCATTAGGGTAGAAATAATTCTCTACCTTTCTTTTTATACAGACCGAAATTTGGAGTCAATTAGGAAAGATAAAAATCTCCTAATTTTCGTCCAAGCTAACCGAAATAAGGAGTAAAATTCTCCTTATTTTTAGTCTTTCCAAAAATATATAAAGTGTGTTAAATTGTCATCTAGTGAGGATCGAACCCATGACCTCTTGGCTTGTGTACCCTCACTATTACCACTATGACACATTCAACTTGTTGATATTAAATACAACTGATTATATTTAATTACGAATTAAATGATTAATTCGTCAAGCTAACATTATATATATTTAATTAAATATAACTTATTATATTTAATTTATTTAATTGGTTGATTAATTCGTCTCAACTTAATATTATTTAATTTTCATTAAATAATTATCTCATCAACACATCGACTAACTTTTTAGTCATTTTGGGCATCAATGTGATTATATTTCTATAACCACATTTCTCAAACACATCCTATAGGTGTGACCTTTAGGAACCAGTTGATCACCGCCATCTGTATGATAATAACGTCAAACTTTCTAGCAAGCCAACCATTATTAGGTAAACGTTAATCAACTGAGTAAATATACGAAGTATACCCTTGTGAACCTGTAAGAGATTTACAAATGTTATCACACTAATTTGTGGAGGACACAAGCTCCAACATAGTCGTGGTGAAGAAGTCGAAGAAACAGATTTTTTTCGGCATATAACTTTTGAACTTTCCGTGGTTTTGCCTTCTAATTATTTTGGCAATTCATTTAGATAGCAAGGCAACTTCCTCCTCAAGATTACTTTCACTATCACTTGAGAAGGCATTCAAGGCTAATCCCTTAGATTTGGGTTTCTCATCGGCATATTATCAAGAGTTGATTTGTGTGCCATAAAAGATCCAATTAAAGCTTCATAGGTGAGAGTGGTCATATCCCCAGCCTCTTCAATGGTTGTGACCTTCTATCGCCATCTCTTGGTAAGACTTCTTAAGATTTTACGGACAATATCCTCAGTTTTAAATTGTTGATCAAGATTAGAAAGTTCGTTAGTTATGTTTGAAAAACGGGAAGACATACTCTTTATCGACTCATTATCTTGCATCTCAAAAGACTCGTATTGTTCCATTAAGAGATCAATAAGTTGTTTCTTTACTTGCACAGTTCCCTCATGGGGTAGTTCTAGACTATCCCAGATTTGTTTGGCCATTTTGCATCCTACAATACGACTTGTTTCCGATTCGCCATTTCCGGATTGCAGTAGTGATATGGCCCTAGAGTTCTTCTCCGCTTTTTTTTTGTAATAATCGGATGTGTAGTCCTTGGGTGCTTTTTCCCCAGACACACCATTAGCAACGGTGGTAGTAATAGCGAGGGGGGCATTTTCGATGATTACGCAACATTCATAATCTGTTCCTTATACGAAATGCATCATACGATTTTTCCACCAGCCATAGTCCATGCCATCAACGACAGGAGATTTGACACATTTGGAATTTTTTGAAAAAAAAACATAAACAAATAAACTCAAAAGGATCAAACTATTTACGGTAAGGCAATCAAGAGCATGAGGCTCTGATACCAATTGTTGAGTTTATCGATCCGGTACTTAAGAGGGGGAGGGGTGAATTAAGTACCTTTTTTAAAATTTAAAGCGAAAAGTGCATTCACGTTTGATTCTGAATCAGTACACAGGCGAATTAACTAGTCTCGATGACTGTTCAAACAATATAAATTGTGATGTACTGTTCTAATTGTATGCGTGAAATAAAAACTATAAAAGTGAACGAGAATTAAAGCAAATAAAGAGAAAAGGCACGAGACACAAGATTTTTAACGTGGTTCCACCTACTCTCTAAAAGTCCACGTCCACGTCCACCCTCTCTCTTATTAATATTTTGTTTATAACCAAATTCGATTATAAAGAAAACCCCCAAGATCAACCCCGATCGTGCGACTCGAGTACAACCACGTACTCCAAAAAACACTCTCTCACGAAATGAAAATTACAACACGATTTGTCTTCTTATATGGTTCAATAATTTAGAACGATGGAGAACAAAAAGTCCTTATGACTTTATGAGTATAAAGACTTGTGCACTCGAAGACGGTTTAAGAACACGGCTTAAAAGATTTTGCAAAACAGGTTAAAGTTGAAGATTGAAATGAATGGTTTGCAAAAATACTTTGAAGCTCACGTGAAAATTGTTTTGCCAAAATGATAAGATTTTCCAATGCTCAAAACTCAATAATACATATGCTGGTTTCTCATATTCCTTATATAGGAAAAGATGGTTGGTATCTTATTCCTATATTTTAGGAAATAAATAATCTTCAAATAATATCATATCATAAAATATTCCAACAAAATAACAAAATTATAAGCGTAAGGTACTTAATTAAATTTAAGATGTCACTACCTCCGATTCTTTAGAATTGTCCCATTTTTTAAGATTTTTGAGAAGTATTTTAATCAAACGAAGCAATTCTAAAGAATCAGAGGGAGTAGCAAACAAGCTAACGACCGAGTTAGTGAATATTTGAAAAAAAATGACTTGCTAATGGAGAATTTATACTCACTACTATTCAACTAGAAGTTCACATTTGCTTTTTGATCGTTGTCTAAAAGTAGAAAAATGATATTAGACCATGCCCAAGCAAGGTCATGGAGAGGGTCATGACCTTGTTGGGCTATGCTAATCCATAACTAAGCACCATATTACCATAACCTTGAGTAGAAGATGCCAATTGGTGACCTTGAAATAGAAGAGGTCATTGGAGGTCAATTTGGTGACCTAGTAGGTGTCACCTTCTAATTGCTTGGACACAAATACTGAGGACAACAAAGTAAACAAAAAAATGGGTGGTAACCTAAAGTTGTGAATTTCTGCTTGGGATAGTCATGGGTCGTGACCTTTTGTTTGGAAGGGTGAAAGTGGATCAAGAGTAATAATGTGTGATTAAGAGAAAAAATTTTGGTGTCCCAATTAAGTCGACCTTCTCTTTGGAGATGGTCTTAGGCAAGTTTAAAAAGTTACGGGTTTCATTTAGTAAACATTTTGATGATCCTAAGCCTAGCCCGTCACTTAAGCCCGCTCTTAAACAAATAAGCCAAAAACCTTTAGAACGTATCAAACTCGTGGCCCCGACCCGCCTTCAACCAGTCTAAGAGCCTGTTCATGTTAAAGTAAGAAAGATAATAATTAATTAATATGATTTGAGCTTGAGTTTTTTTTACAACAACTGTGCTGGAGTTTTATTGATCATAAATTGAGTATTTGTACAAATGAAGAAATAGGTAGAAACAATTTATATGTCCCTAAAATTACCTCGATCTGACCAGCCCACCACTCCCTTAGGGCCGGTTCAAAGACGACCAGGCTGAGCCTGACGCGAGTCTTAACCGGCTCGTGGCAACCTCTAAATTTAATCACATAAAACAGGTGAACTTCAAAATTTTAACCATAAGGAGTTGGCTTCAAAAAGTGCTTAGCAAGTGAAAATGCATGTAAAATTTTTCACTTGTCAACACACATTACTACATTAGTAGTGCGTGCACATGGCTGCGCTGCTACTCCACTAAGAGTTTTTTATTAAAATTGGCACAAAATTGGTGACGTGTTAACCAAAAGTCATACAACATTAGCTCTACTTGATGTATACTTATTGCTCTTATTACACTTTTTTGTCACTCGACATATATTCTACTCTATATTTTATGGGCTCACCTACTTCGCACCATGATTATTAGAACTTAACTTTATATTCGTTGGCTAAATCTTTGCAAGTCAATACCGATCGATTGCACGTAATAACCTCAACTTTACCCACCTACCTACTTAGGCAAGAAAATATATGATCGAAGTTTTCACGACTGTTCTAATTTTATGGGCCATAAAAACTTACAATATTTTAATTAAAAGGAAGGTACTGTAGAGATATGTGCGCATGTTCGAATTCCCGCCCTGTGTATAGTATTGTTTCTATGGCCTTTTTAACACAATGAAAAAAAAAAAATTAAGAACTTGTTTGATTGCCATAAAAAAAAAAATTAAGAACTTGTTTAGTTACCCAAATTCACATGAATTAGAACTTCCTAAAAACTCGATTTAATTCATTTATAATGAATGAGGAAGTTGCTTATCTAGGTCTTCCTAGGTAAGTGGAAGTCCCTATGGAATTGAAGTTCCCACATGCAACCAAACAACTTGTTCAAATTCAAATGAAGTAGAATAACATAGTAGTTGGATCTTCCCGGGTATTACAATTTTCCATTATCAACCAAACGACCCCTAATAGTAATTAAGTAATGTAGGAAAGTTAATGCTTCATTATCATTGAATTATCAGACGGTATTAATAAAAATTAGTTTTAAATCCGTGGAAAAAAATTGCACAAGGTTTAATATTCAGCGGTTACACTAAAAAGGATAAAAATTGAAAACACAATTCCACATAATTATAACTTTAAATGCTAATTAATATCATCTAATGTACGTCAAGATACAAAATATAAATAATATAATAAAATTACTAATATTGGGCCATATGGATTATGATCATCTTTATACCATAACAGATAATTGCATAACGCAAGACAAAATAATATTAACCAAGTATATGGTAAATTTTGATACTATGAATTTTGTAATTAGATTTTTATTAAGGTGTAGTTTTTTAATGGCAAATGACATATATTTAGGTTATAAGACATCTTATTTCTCTTCTATATAATTGATTAATGTATGACTAGTATAGATCCTGTGCTACAGCACGGTGTTTGTAGAGGTTCTGTTAGAGAAGGTTGTAATTAAAATGTTGTCATTAACTTATTTTTACATTTTATAAATCTACTATTCATCAACTCATTTTTACATTTAAAATGTCATGAAATGTATATATTAATGAATTGTTTTTATCACAGAACGAATAATTTTATTTTGTAATTTTCTCAACTAATTTTAATGATTTTTTATTCTCACGAATCTAATAATATGAGTTATATTTTTGTTTTATAGACATAAAGTATAGTCAAATTATCTTCTAACAAATATTAGCAATTTATATTTAAACTTTTATTTTATTCTAGTTAAAAAATTGTTTTAATTTGATATAAAGTTATATTTTAATGAAAAATTAATAGTTTAATGTTCATTTGTTTCCTTATTTAACTAAATAAAGTTAGAATGGAAATTTTTTCTTATTTAAGTAAATGGAAATAGAAAGTAAATCTTTTGAGAATCTTATACTCCGTATATGGTAAATAATATGACTATAAATATTGTAATTCTGTTTATGTACAAATTATAATATAAGTATGAAATATTTATGGGATAATATTAATTAGGGGATAATATTGCGTCTTAGTCACAAAACTTAGACGGGAAAATTCTAGTTTTGTTAATCTTTTAGTCTATAGGAGATGATTTAAGATTAGATTTTGTGCATATAATTTATCGGTTTTGAAAATTTTATTTTAGCTATATGTATTATTTTTTTATTCATTTAAGTACTATAGAGTACTTTATTCATCTTAGGAGGTGTTTGGTTCAAACACAAAATGTATGAGGTATGGGTTTGGCTCCAAACCCATACCAAGTGTTTGTTTGACAAATTTGGGGGTTTTATACCCATACCTCAAACAATGAGAACTGATGAGGTATGAGTTTCGCATATCTAAGGAAGGGGGTGAGTATAACATTGATACCCATGAGTATTAAATTATAATAAATAAAAATGTGAAAATAAATATTATGACATATTGTAAATGTAACATTTTATATGATTATTTGGTTAAATCTTTATTTTCATGATTTTATATGTTAAAATTATTATTGAAAATATTGGATTTTATATATTTTAACTTTAACTTAGTTTCAATATCATCCTGCATACAATTAAAACAAACAAAAGGTATGAGGAATGAAATTCCAACCCCATACCACCCAGGTATGATTCATGATTCCAAACTCATACCCATGCGTGAAACAAACATGGTAAGCCCTATCTACTAAAAGAATAGATGATCTCTATCATTTTCCGCTAAAATGCATATTCTTAAAAACGAAAACTAAGGATAATTATGTTCATTCACTAAATAAAGAAATTAATAATTATAATTTAATTCATATTATATTTTTATTCCAAATAATATTTTCATTATATTATATTATTCACTAAACTTTAAACTATTATATTTTAATTAAAATAAAATAAAATTGATATAAAACTATAAATTGCTAAATCTATTGCTGATACTATTATTAGATGATGAGTTGATCCATACTCCGTATAAAAACAGAACTGTAAATTGTTGTTATTAGTTTCGTGACAAAAAAAATGAAAAAAATTATAGTGAACTCATTAACTTTATGCTATAAAATATTTTCACTAAAATATATTTAAGGGTTAATTGATAAATAATACCAATATAAGGACCCTTTTTCATAATCAGTACCAATATAATCTATAATTAGTAATCAGTACCAAAATATTAACTTTTTTCTATGATAGGTACCAAGATGCCAAAAAATCCAATCTTAACTTACTCAAAAAAGTCCAAAAGGCATCATTCAAGTACAAATGTCCACTCACCCACGTTCAAAATCCCTCTCTTAGATGAAATCACCTTTAAATTATGGAAAAAAAACTAGAGTAAGAAGGCGACATGGTACTTGTTGTAGAAAAAAGTTAATATTTTGGTACTGATTATTAATTATTGATTATGTTGGTATTGATTATGAAAAAGAGGATTGAAGTTGGTAGTGTTTATCAATTTATCCTATATTTAAACTCATTATTCAATTCTCTTAACTAATTTTCAGTTCAAACTTTTATTTATCAAAAAAATAAAATGATGAGAAATATAAACAATTATAAGATACTAATATTTAAGTAAGTTTATAAAATATTAAACTAAAAGTACCGTATATGTATTGCACGGGGTCTAAACTATTTAAAGGCTAATTGTGAAGTACTTTATTTATTTATTTTCTTAAATTATTCAATTTATAATTTTTATATTACAAATTAAACACCATGAACTTAAAGGGGTTCACCATGATTTGAAAAAAAAAAATCTTTTCTGAAAATAAGAGGTCAATAGGAAGGTTATAGAATGTAGATGAATAGTTGCAGTGGAAATAAAATGTCATTAGTTTAGTGGAGGGGTAGGGGTAAAAGGGGTAAAAGAATTTTTTCCTAAAAAATAAAACAAGGATCCAGATTTCTCATCCTTAATCCATTCTCATCTCCTCTTCCTTTATACTATAGTTTTTGTTATCCAAACACCCACATTCAATTTGCCCTCCCCTTCTCTCCCCTCCCTTCACCTTACCTAAAATTACAAACGGACCCTAAATGTCTTTCTTTTATACGCAATACAATTACCTAATTACAAGGGATTCTCGTCGACTAAATAACATACAAATTAGGAAGTAAATAAAAAAAATAACATATGATATGTACACTTATTCTAATACACCCGCAGTCTTTTCGAGAGGTTGACGAACGTTGAGACTGTCCCAAAATCATCGAAGGGAACGAACGAAAGTCCTTTACGCGCTGATCTGAGTGACTTATTTCCGAAATAAATTTTCAAATATCCCAATTTTACGTGGACCTATTTTGGGTAATATGTTTTAACTTAGCTCCATTTTATTAATTTCTTTTATTCTCAACCTTATTTTAGAACAAAAACTCTTTAGTTTATGTATTACTAAATTTGTGAGAATGTATTTATTGTTTAGTTTTTTGTATCACCCTGAGTTCCTTACCATGTATGTTGCGAAAATTGCTTGAAGACTCCTTAGACATAATTTTTCAGGGGAGGCTTTTGATCGAATTCCAAACAATGATTATCTTAGAGTCAAGGTATGTATTAAACTGAATGAACCTTTAATTCCGGATTCCGCTATAAAGATATCTTTAAATAATGCATTTGATATGGGATAATTGGACATAAAGCTGTATGTCGTAGGGAGATCATAGTGACCATTGTCATTAGTGTTAATGGCAAGTTAGATAAAACCTCTAAAAGGGATTTGCAGTTTTTCAAGCACATAGTAATCATTCCATGTTCAATTTGGACTTGAGGGCAACTCCCTCCCCTACCAAGTTTGTTATTTCAAAGATTCGTCATGGCAATAATGACGTTAATGACTTAAAATTTTATGCACGAAATTGGAAAAGATGAGGATACTTTTAGTTCGAATGAGGATTATCATAATTCATCTGAAGACTTGCCTCATCCTTTTGTCAATTATCCAGGGAATTTGGAAAATGGGGGAGACAATGTTCTGTTTGATCGTGATATTTAAATCCAAGAGACAACTCTGAGTAGGATTAAAAGTCTTTGAATGGGCTCGTCTTGATGATGACAACAAAGGTTACAACCAGATCTTCGACCCTCCACCTCAAGGGTTTCCTATTATATATCACTATCATATTGATCATGTCAATACTCATAATCAAGATGCTATCTTGGCCTCAAATCAAAATCTTCCAGGCAATGATTTTGTCATCAATATTAAAGACACTTCTAAGTTTAAACTTCTCTACTCAGGAATGGCCTTTTTACAACTTAGTGTCCGAGGTTTCTTCTATGATTTTGGCCAGTAATGATGTTAATGTAGGAGAAAAAGACCTGGGTTCAAGGGTAATCATTGTTAGCGTTAAATTTGGGTTAATTATGGGAATAAAGATGTTATTGAGAATAATGTTTTTTTTTTATGGAGAGATTCTTGTATTTCTTTTTCCAAACTCAATTTTTTTCCGTAATGGTAAGGAATTACAAGCTTGCACCATCTTCTGTAAAGCAAAAATAAGAGAAAAATATTTTGGGGGAAAGCTGCCTTAGGAAAAAAATATCTGCCTTAACTAGAAATCTAAAATTTCTCACACTAATGACTCCATAATAAAGACCCATAATTAAACACCTTATTGTAACTGAAAAGAAATCAACAATTATAGTTAATGTTCTAGAATTTGAATCAATTCTCAACACTCTCCTTATTCAAACTCATTGTTTCTGAAGACCGTCCTAGCCAATGAGGGTACTACACAACCTGGGTTTCCGTTGTAGTGCGAATAATCGAAATGGAAGCATTTTTTTTTTGGTAAAATGTGAGGGTATTATATATATATATAAAAAAAGAATATCAATTACAAAAAATAAAGGCCTAAACCTTTTATGGATTTATATAAAACTTAAGCTCCCTAGCCAATCTAGCTCCTGTGATGTCAGCTTCCTCTTATCCCTTTCCTTTATCCTCTTCTTCATATCATCAATGATCAACTGTTCCATACGTATTGGCCTCAATACCAGCTGCTCAATTCGACTCTTGTTTCTCTGCTGCCACACCTGGTACATAACACTCAAAACCAGGGCATTCATTACCTTTCTTTGCGTTTTCAGGCCTGTATTATGGATGCACCAGTGCAGAACATCAGTTTCAGGTAACCTTAAACCAGAACACTTCATCAATTCTTGTATAACCCTTCTGCTGAAGGCGCATTCAAAGAACAGATGCTTTTGTGTTTCTTCTGCCTGCCCACATAGGAAACACATTCCATCAACATTCATCCAAAACTTTTCATCTCTGTTGTTAGTGTGCAGGGAATTGTGAGCTATGAGCCAGCCCATAAACCTGTGTTTAGGAAGATTCCAACTGTCCCATACTGCATTGTGCCACTCTACCTTGGTCCTTGCTCCTCTAAGCCACTCATAACAACCAGCAGAAGTGTAACTGATCGCCGCACCGCCAAACCCCCGATCGTAGCCATTAGCAAGTACCTGCTTCACCTTGCATATCCTCCTCCACACCCAGCTGGAGTTACTAGGAGCTGTATAATCCTGCCAGGTGGTCCCCTTCAAATAATTAGCATTCACCCACTGGACCCATAAGGACTCCTTCTTTGTTGCTATCCAATCCACAAGTCTTCCAACCATAACAATATTCCACAATTCCTGATTCTTTAGACCCAATCCCCCTTCCTGCTTTGGCCTGCATATAGTATCCCAGGCAACTAAAGGATTGCGCCTGTACTCAACACTACTATCCCATAAAAAATTCCTACATGTGGCTTCTATTCTGTGTATTACTCCTTTTGGTAGCACAAACAAAGATGCCCAATAAGAATGCAAAGAGTTCAGAACATACTGGACCAAGGTAAGTCTACCTGCATAAGAAAACTTCCTGGCACCATAGCTATGGATTCTGTTGCAGATTTTATCCACCAAGCACTCACAATCCTTCTTCTTTAGCCTCGTAGTCTGAATGGGCATCCCTAAATACGTGAAAGGCAGCTTGCCTTCTTTAAACCCAGACACACTCAGAAAATCATTTTTGAGCTCTTCATTCACACCATTAAAGTAAGCATTAGACTTACTAGCACTCACTTTAAGTCCAGATGTTTTTGAGAAGGTTGAGAATGATTTCAGAAGCAGCATCATAGACACAGCATCCCCATTACTGAACATCAACACATCATCTGCAAACATAAGGTTAGTAATTCTCAACTGTTTGCATAAAGGATGATACTTGAACTGGTACTTGGTAGCAAAGATACTTCAAACATTCTAGTCAAATAATCCATGCATAGGGTGAACAGCAGAGGGGACAATGGGTCTCCTTGCCTCAAGCCCCTCTTAGCTGGGAAGTACCCAAAACTCTCTCTATTAAGCGCCAAGGAAAACGTGGGAGTAGTGATACATTGCAAAATTTTCTTTTTAAAACCCTCAGGAAACTCCAGTAAGTCCATCAACTGCTCAACAAAGCTCCACTCCACTGTGTCATAAGCCTTTTGTAGATTAATTTTAAGCATACATCTAGGAGACACGGATGGCCTCTCATAAAGCCTAATTAGATCCTGGCATATTAAAATATTCTCTTGAATGCTCCTATCTTGTATAAATGCTCCCTGATTCATGTGTACTATGTCAGGCAACACAGATGCCAGTCTTGTGCAAAGCAATTTGGATATGACCTTGTAGACTACATTACAACAGGCAATAGGACGAAACTGGGTTACATCCTTAGGCCTCTCACATTTAGGGATGAGTGTCAATGTAGTAGCATTAATCTGTTTCAAGAGTCTCCCATTCAAGAAAAAGTCTTTGACTGCAACTACTACCTCTTTACCAATTTCTCCCCACGCATCTTTAAAGAAGCCACTAGTGTATCCATCAGGGCCAGGGGCCTTGATGTCAGGGATGCTAAACATTGTTTCTTTGATTTCCTCCCCTGTAACTGGCCTAAGAAGCTGAGCATGATGGTCCCTTGTGCATTTCTTCCCCTGAGCAATGACTCGTTTATGGACTGGTTTGGTAATCTGGCTAGTCCCCAACAAATGCTCATAAAACTCCAAAAAAGCTGACTGGACCTGATCACTAGTATCACATACTTTTCCATTCATATTCTCAATCACAAAGATCTTATTCTTGTTTCTCCTCTTCTTGATGATGCTATGGAAGTAGGCTGTGTTTATATCACCCTCCTTAATCCACTCACTCTTAGCTTTCTGGAGCAAGAAGCTATCCCTAGCACATTGCAACTCCTTAAGTTTCAAACTGGCCTCAAACTCATGGCCTATCAGACTCAAGTCTGAAGGATCAGCTCCCAGTTGAATCTGAATCTCCTCAACCTACTTTTCTAGGATGCCAGTACTCTTCTCAATATCACTAAAACCCTCCCTATTCAGTCTCTTCAAACCTGGCTTGAGATTTTTAAGATTTTTAACCAATTTAAAGAGTGGGGTACCATCAATATCATAATTCCATTGCTCTCTCACCAGGGGGATAAACTCTTTAGATTTGCTCCACATGTTGAAGTATTTGAAGCTCATATTCCCTTGCACCACCTTATTGCTCCTAACTATGCACGGTGTGTGGTCCATCATCCCCTCAGGCAAAAATTGAGCATACATATCAGGGAAACTATCACACCAAGCTCTATTCACCAGAAACCTATCCAAACGACTGTATATCCTTTCCTCAGGCCTCTGTTTGTTGTTCCAAGTAAAGATTGACCCTACAGCAGTGATGTCTATAACCTCACACTCATCAACACACTTCTTGAAGGGTTCCATCTCAGCCAAAGACGTGGCACCTCCACATCTTTCCTGAGCAGCTAGCAAACAGTTGAAATCTCTAGCTATAGCCCATGGACCAGAGATTTGATTAGCAAACTTCCTCAATTGATCCCACAGAGGAGCCCTCTCACTGATGCCATTAAATGCATATACCATTGTCAAGTAGAAAACATTCCTAGACACCATTGCATGCACCTTCATGTGAATATATTGAGCATTATACTCAATGACATGTACCTTGAACATCCCAGGCTTCTATAAAACCCAAATCCTTCCACCACTATGATAACTATTATTGGTAGTTATACTCCAACCATTATTAAAGCTATTTACCACTTTATTAAAAGCTTTACTCTTTATTTTAGTCTCCAATAAACCAAATAAACCAACATCTTTATTCTGTAAAAAGTAACAATATGCTTCTGTTTACCTACTCTATTCATACCCCGCACATTCCAAAAACCCATGCTATCCATTGGAACAAATATGTGAGGTAGAGTGACCTTGAGCTAACACAGTCTTCTTTGAAGGATATGTAACAATCTCTTTATAAGAATAAGCTCCAAAATTTTCTTTGTTATATCCATCACCACTCCTCTCCTGCCTATGCATCTTAACAAGTATTTTGGTAGGAGTAAGGAAGCGCCCTTCCTCCCTAATAACAGGGATTGCAGGTGACTGCACAGACTGCACTGCAATAGTCCTGGCAACTAGCTCTACTGCAGGCTTAGTCACCACATGCCTCCAAACTTTTTTTAACAACCTGATTCTCTTGTTTCTTCAATTCTCCTCTTTTACATTTTTCCTTGTCATGTCCCATGCCTTTACATTTAGTACACCTAATCGGTTTCCACTCGTACTCCACTGCCACCTTATTCACAACACCCTTCTCATCTTTAAACTCAATGTTTCCAGGCAACTTTTGATCCACCTCCATTTCCGCCATGACCCTGGCATATCCCAACCCTGTTCTCTCCTCTGTAGCCCCATCACTCTTGACGTAATTCCCTACCAAGCTGGCAATCTTAGGCAACCCCTTCCCCCAGAATTTCAATGGGAGACTATGTAGCCTTATCCATGCTGTCACTTAACTCATATCATCCTTCTTCATATCCATATCTTTCACCCATTCCTTAACAATCAGAGGCTTATTATCAAACATATAATAGCCTAATTGTAGAACCTTATTTTTCATCTCCATAGTTTTAAATATGACTATAAAGATCCCATTAGGCATGAAAGAAATCTTATCAATATTGAATTTCGTCCAGATGCGCCTGATAAACCCCTCTATGATCTCCCATGGGGGGTTTGCTCCAAGTATGAAACATACCACGGCTTGACTCCAGTATTCAACCTCCTCCTCTACATCCTCATCCTCTAACTGCAACATTTTAGTCTCCTTTTGTCCTTGACCCTATTCATCATTTGGATTGTCCTCTATTTCTGCAACCTGGTCATCATCAAAACTTTCCTGCGTCTCAGAGACCACAGTATTCTCACCATCCTCCTCTTCTCCTTCAGATTCTTCTTCATCTTCCGTTTCAATCACAAGTTCAGGTATACCCATTAGTTCATTCATAGTTTTGGACTTTTCTCCCTCAACTACATCATTAGTTGGTCCATGACACATTTCATTAGGGTTTTAGCAGTCATCCATCTCTTCAACATGGTTCTTATCACTTTCCTTCTCCTGTTCTTGCAAATTTAAGGATGTCTCAGTCTGTGTAGCAGGGATGCTCCGTCCTCGTAAAGTCATCTCCCTTTGTCGTTGAAGATTTGACTTCCTTGCCATTAGCATGGGAGTCAATCTCAAAGCTACGTAGTCTTCTTTCAGTTGTCGCTCATGTTCTTCTCTCTAGGGTTTTTTGAAGTTAATTATGTAATTTATTTTACTAAATTATTGTTATTATTATTATTATTATTATTATTATTATTATTATTATTATTATTATTATTATTATTATTATTATTATTATTATTATTATTATTATTATTATTATTATTATTATTATTATTATTATTATTATTATTATTATTATTATTATTATTATTATTATTATTATTATTATTATTATTATTATTATTATTATTATTATTATTATTATTATTATTATTATTATTATTATTATTATTATTTTATTTAATATAGATAAGTATATAGTTAAAAGAAGCTATTACATATTCGGGATTCAGATAATGATGCCAATTATTCAAACCCAAGTTAAGTAATAAGGAGTCTAGTTATAATGTCAAAAAGTTAAGACAAAAAAAAAAGTGGCGACACGCTAAAGTGAGGATCTCTCCAAAGCCTCGAATCATCCTATATGCACATGCTACCTGTCAGACCACACTTTACCATATGACCGAAAATAACATATGGTTCCCCACAGATATTTGAAAATAATTACGGTCAGTCTCAATAATACGAGTGCCTACAATGTGAGAAGAGTATCCAATATTAAATGCAACATGTTATGCAAGCATGAATATGAATCAAACATGTAACCACCAACCACTACTCCTCCAACACCAAACCAGTGACGGCATCAAAACACCGCCACCAACAGCCAGACCACAGTCCGTAACAAGACACTTGGGACAACCCAAAGTGTCGAGCTCGGGCGCTAATCGGACCCCCGCCAGACATCGTGACACCACATGAGTCATTCCATACTGAAGTCATGAACGTGCACGTCCCTCTTAGAGTGGGAAGCTCCAAAAGATGACCCAAGCGTAAGACGGTCTCCTTACCTGTCTTCCGTCTCTTCAACAATCCAATCCAACACAACGAACAAAAACAACCGTCTCCTCCAACATCCACAACTGACCAATGCATATAACAAATGCCCATTAAACCTTTGCACATAACCATGAATCACAATATGACATGAATGCACATGTTCACCATTAAACAAATCTAATAACCAACAATTCGCCCAATTCATGTTATAATGCAATTCAATGAATATGTAAAGCCAATACTACTTACCCAACATCATAATATTGTGAATATCCAACATCAGTGTACAACCAACATTAATTCCCCAACCAATCATGTGATAGTGCAATTACAATTAACAAAAATGTAAACAACCATATTACAAAAACCGAGTAGGAGTTGGTTAATTGCCCAGAGGGCACTCGGTTGCTGTACTCGGTCGAGTAGAGTGACACTCGGTTGAGTACTCTGTTGTACTCGGCCGAGTGCACTACTAGAAAATACGAGGTACACTACTACAAATCCAGGCAACCACAATGGCCCTTTTACAATGCTTATTCACGAAAATCACCATAAGACGTTGTAGAATGGATGGCGCGAATTTACTAAACTTAATTACAACGGTTATGTGTTGTTAACCGTTGTTATTGGTTTTAACAACGGGTCAAACTTGCACAACCGTTGTTAATATAAAAATTAATAACAACATTTTACTCTGTAATACATTATAACCGTTGTTAATAATTTGGCGCAAAATTAGTGAAAAGTAATTACAACGGTTATATTAAAACCCGTTGTTAATACTTTTTAACAACGGTTTTCTAAGGACCCGTTGTTAATACATTCTCTAATGACAACGGATTTATGTGTAAAAACTGTTGTCAATACTTTCCACAATATATACTACACAAACACAGATCAGCTACAGCCACAAACACAAACATAAAACCACACTCTTTCTCATCATCTCTTTCTCATCGTCGCTTTATCATCTCCGTCACTGTTGTTGTCATCGTCTCTTTCTTTCTCTAATTATCAGGTAAATATCTATCGCTTTATGGTTTTAGGTTTTGTCATCTCCGTCATTATTGTCCTTTCTCTAATTATTTTATTTGCATGTGTTTTTCTCGATCATTATTGTTCTTTCTCTAATTATTATTCGCTTAGTTAGTTTTTCTGCGTTTATTAGTAAAACAAATTAAATAAAATAAAACAAAGAATAAGATGATGGAGAGAAATGCATAAACTTAATTAATTGATATATATATATATATATATATATATATATATATATATATAGAATCAGGATCATGTACGAACCAAATTACGGTGCGAACCGTACGAACTACTAATACCCCCTCATTGTGTACTTTTTTTTAACCACAACTGTCACTCACAATTTCCCCCTAGACTTCTGTACATCTCATTCTTATCCACAACGGTGACGACTTCTCTCTCATCACCGACCACCGCTCCCCGACGGCGACACCACCGACGACCGCTTGCGACGGCGACGGTGGCGACTTGATCTCCCATTCCCTTCCGACGGTGAAGTTTCTATCCTGCTGTAACCCTAATTTCTTCATTTTTATTTTGTTTATGTTTCAGCTGATTTATATTTTTTGATTTTTGATCTTTATTAAGCTTCACATGTTGATTATTGAAGCTCAAACGTATATAATTACTGTTTTAATTGGTATGATTCTCTGCTGTGTTATGTTGTCATGTGTTTTGAGGGGATGCGATTGATTTTTCTGGTTGTCGTCCTGGTGTGAGTTCTGTTGAGTGGTATGCTCAGTTGTGATGTGTTTTATTGGTGTATTTTTAAGTCTAGATACATATCTCTTACATACAGGATACGCATGCTCCTTCTATAAGATCCACACAACTGTTTCCTGTATGCAGTAGCAGTAGCTTGTGCATGTCCCTCCATTTTATTTTAACACATGCTTCTTTTACTGGATACACAAATTGCTTCATGTATCCGGTAGCATTAGCCTATGTATCTTCTTATATAAAATAGTTCGCCATTTTTTTTTGTGCTGGGTCATAATTTAGAAGAGTCTCACGTTTTTGGGCTAAGTCCACAATTAGGATGCCATCTTAGGTCTTTTGGTATTCTGGAAACACATTTGTCACTTACGGAATACACATGCTTCTTTTACTGGATACACAAATTGCTTCATGTATCTGGTAGCATTAGCCTATGTATCTTCTCATATTAGCATGTGTTGTTGTGTTCATAGTCTCACGTTTTTGGGCTAAGTCCACAATTAGGATGTCATCTTAGGTCTTTTCGTATTCTGGATACACATTTGTCACTTACGGAATACACACGATACTCTTACTGGATTCACTATTTGTTTCATGTATCTGGTAGCATTAGCTTGTGTGTCTTCCAATATTAGCATGTGTTGCTGTGTTCATAGCTGTATTTTTACCTCTAGGTATACATCTCTTGCCTACAACATACACATGCTACTTCTATAGGATACACATGTTACTTCTATAGGATACACATGTGGGGGAGTTGTGTCAAAACAGAATTAAATTTCATCTTAGTTATTTTCCGTTTATTTTTTTGTAACTAATTTTCTTTTTTTTATAACTTGCTAAAAATGTACGTCCATAATTTATTCTTAATTAAGTCTACATAATCATCTATGGAAAATTGGTGCAATGGGTGTGTTGTTAATATTCTAGCAGAAGATAAAGAAAAGTTTATTAGTAATTATGTATCTGAAAAGCAAACGGGAATGGAGTTTTCATTTGATCCGTTAAAGGAAGTTACCCTCAATGGCACAAGCTCTGAAGCACAATATGATGTTTTTAATAATCAACATTTAATGAATGAGATCTTCACACGACTTGATTTGTACGAAGATAAGGCAAATATGGCAATGGTTTGTAGAAATTGGTGTCAACTCTTTCTCATACATCAAAATGCACTTCGTGTTGACATGGCATTCTTGGGGTCTTTAGTACTAAATGATTTGAATGGGGTACGGATTGCTCGTAGGGGTCCTAACATCCTTTATCAAAGCTGCAAATGTTTTTTAACGGACAATATGATAGCAAAGTTCATCCTCCATTTTCACCAGGCAAAAAATGAAAGTCCTAATATGCATCTTAACATTCCTAATGATATTGCAATTGGCGAAGTGTTGTTGTTGCTTAGAGCTCTGCCATCTGAGACAAGAAGAACAGCAATTTCCATTGCTGCAGATTTGCTAATTACTCGTGAAAATTTCTCTTTTTTTGATTTCCCTTTCCCGCTTGACATATAGCGCAAGCTAGTTTATGTGTAAATTTTCTCTTTTTTTTTAGTAGTTATTATGTATAATTATGTAGTTGTTATAAACCTTTGTATAATTATGTACTTCTTTTGTATAATTTGTAGTAAGTTGTTTAACATTTTGCGTACTCTCTATTTGTAATATAATTTTTTACTTTTGTATCCAATATTAGCATCAATCTTCTAGTTTAATCATGGTCTTACAGAGGGTTCACCCTAAAGTATTTCAGGTTGTAATTTTATGATTTATGTCCTGTCTTTTGATCCTTTTTCCATTTGATAGATACATAGCTCTTATTACTTAGGCAGATACATCTTTTACAGTAGTTAGATACTTACATCTAGCACGCTAGATTCACTTGTTTTTGCTTCTTATTGTGCTTAGTAATAGCATTCTGGGTGTGTCTGTCAAATGTCATTGTCTCACTTTCTTTCAGATTTGTGCTTCCTATTTTTGCTTCTTATTCCATTTATCTTCTTTACAATGTAAAATTCTTGTCATTTGTGAATAATGTATTTTGTCAATGGTATTTTTTTGGTTTATAGATACACTTGTTTTTAACCACACATTTTAATCATATTTTCAGATTACCACACATGGATAAGTTGACGCTATATAATGATGGTGCAAGTACAAGCAAACAAACCCAGAATGCTATTACTAAGAGAAGTCGATGCAAGAAAGCTGTTAAAACGAATTTAAAAGATGATGATGGCTTGGGGCAGTGTTATTTGAGGACACGTATGTCACCTAAAATGTTGTTAACATTTATCAACAGTAATTTGAGTGCAAAACAAGTAGCTGATGTAAAGGACATGGGCTTTGGTGGGGTTCTTAATCTCCGGACAGATATGGTTCCAGGTGCTCTTGCGCATTGGTTAGTTACCAAATTCAACATATCGTCATGCTCCTATATGAAAGGGCAACTTCAAATAACGGATGAAGATGTTCATTTATCACTTGGTATTCCTATGGGTGCAAATGATGTCACGATAGCTTCCTCAACAGATAGGAGTGTTGACTTTGTTGAGTTAAAGAGTAGATGGTTGAGACAATTCAATACAAAAGATCCGACAAAGGTTGATGTTAAGGATATATTACAACTGATAATTAGCCAAAGAGACGGCGGGGAAGAGTTTAAAAGAAACTTTATTGTATTCATTGTCTCAAAGATTTTTGATGGGCGTAAAAGGGACTTGTGCCACTTACGAGTGTTGAAGTGTTTAGAAGATATTTCAGCTGTTGCATCATTAAACTGGTGCAAATTTACCAGACAACAGTTTATTGAAGCTGTTAAAGATTGGAGAATGTCTGGAAATGATAATTTTGTTGGGCCTATCATGGTGTTCGTGTTTATCTATCTTGATAGAGTATCCTTGATTATTTTTCGGTCCCTCGGGTATTCCCAACAATAGCATCATGGACGAAAGAAAGGATAAAATCTAGGCTTAAGGATGAGATGAAGGATGGGTTTGGTATTGGAGGTGTTCTATGTCGCATTGTCAAGGCTACGGTTCAGCATGTAACTTTTACTATCCCAATACAATTGGATATGCCTGAGGCTTTTATTCGAGAACCTGAGGCTACTGAGCACCCAAAGCCTACTGAGGTTACTGAGGACCCAAAGCCTACTGAGGACCCGAAGTCTACTGAGACAGTGAAGGAGGACAGTAGCCGGAGCAGTATGTTTACTTTCAAGAAATTGGCAGAAGATGCAAACAATCTTGCTCTTGCCTATTCTAGCTTCTCAAAGTCTTTGAGAGAAGCTAGAATGAATTATCATGACAGTAAGATTGTACAACAGATGGCTCAAATCGCGTCTGCTTTAAGTGATTGCTCTTATTCATCACAACCTACAACAGAGGGATTGAATATTCCTGGGAATAAAGTTGATGAGTCTGTCAGAGTGGAAGAGAAGGGAGCTGAAAAAGTGAACAAGAGAGGAGCTGACAATGTGGGAGATAATGGAGCTGTTTGTAATGAAGGTGATAGTGAGGAGCAGGATCCACTTACTAAGTTTGGTAAACTCAAATTTGATAATGAGGATGAGTTGTTGACAGCTCTTCTTAAATTAGAAATTGCTTTGGGAAAACGCCCAGCAAAGGAGAAAAGTAATGTTATCAACAAACCAACTTGTGTAACGGCTTGATTCTGTTTGTCAACACCAAAGCTAAGCCGACTTCTCCTATTGTTTTGGACTCGAGTCGCAAGAGTTTGAGCCACTGAATTTTGAGAAGAAACAAAAATCTTCTACATTTGTTCGACGGTCTCCACGGTTTATACACCCCTCCCCTCCAAAGTTTACACCACCTTCCCTCCGATCGGATAATGATTTTACCCCACCTTCATTTAGATTACTTAGTTCAGAATCACAATCACAAGAAGATGAGTTAAAAAAGTTCTGTGATATTGCTCTAAATGTTGGAGATGGAGTTGAAGTTGTGGAACCACTTGTTGTTGAACCGATTTCCTCAGTGCCACCAAAAGAACCAGTACACTTTACAAGAGCAATGCTTAAGAGAAAGAGAGTTGAATCACAATTTTTCAAATCTCCTTTCCTTCAGAGAAGTATTATAGTTGCTGGGAATTTGAATAAAGTTGAAAAAGATGTATTGGAATATGTATTTTCAGAGTCATCTGATGAAAGGTATGTTTTTTCTAACATTGTGTATGAATTTGTGTTAGACACTTTTTTTTGTTTATAAAGTATGATTGTCGTAACTAACTTTTATCGATACATGTTTATTCAGTGAGATCCTATTCCAATGTGATAACCATAAACTTAGTCGGGCAGATTTGAAGACGGTAGTGACAGGTGACATAGTGCCTAAATCTGTCATACATGCTTGGTGTTTCATTTTGAACGAAAGTGAAACACGTAGAGCAGCCAGTTCACCATATAGGGTGTATCTCCCGCAAAGCGATGAGGAAGTAAGTTTTTATAATAATCTGATGATATTCTTGGAATTACTCACGTTTATCTCTTTTGCAGTCATACTCCGCTACATTTTCTTATAATTTTTTTTTAAAATCACCAGGATCCCCTTATTGCTACTCATACTACCGGCATTAATCACAATTTTGCGGGAGCAAATCTCGTAAGTAAATATTGCGTTTTAAACCGCAAGTATTAAACCGCAAGTTTTTTATTCAATGTGCCAGTTTAGTATTATTTTTAAACTGCAAGTTTACTGACTTTTTAACATGAAATTGCAGATTTTTGTTCCAATAATCTCTGAGACGCCATTTGTGTTTTGTTTTAACTTCATAGCAATGAAGTTGGAAATCCTGCATGTGATGAAGCCAAAATATGTCAATTATACAACGATGATTGAGTCTACGGTATGACCTGTAAAGTCCTTTTCTGAATGTCATATTTATTTCGGTTTGCTAAACAATTTTGTCAAATGCAGGTACAATTTGTTATGAATTGCTTGGTCCGAAACAAGATTCCATCTATACAAGACGTCAAGAATCTGGTGAGAGAGGAGTATATTCCGAAATCAAATATGGGTGATGGAGTTGATTCTGGGATTTATCTCATGCGTTTGTTGGAGAAGTACAGAGGCACTAGAAAGGGTTTCGCTTTGGGTCTAAATGATGTAAGTTATGATTTCATATAGTATACATCTAGCTACCTAGATACAATTCAATCAATTTTGCTAGTCTCTATAATGTTTAAGATATATTCCAATTTGTTTCTAGACACATGTAATGCTTAACATATATTCCAATTTGTTTTGTAGCACAACCAAGTTAAGCTTTTTGCTGCAAGAGTTTGCTCTCAGATTTGTTGTTTCGACGGTAATAAACTGAAGGATAAACTCTTATCAAAAGCTGGATCTTTGAGTTTTGATACGAGGTATCCCTCTACTCCTTTGAGTAAATATAATCATAAATGAGAAGGCAGTCACAACATCAATGTCAACGTCAACTCACAGACACGGAACTTCTTGCTATTGTAATGAATAGGGGTAAAGGCATCGAGTAAGTTGTGAAATCGATAACATATTTGCACAATTAAATTTTGTTGATGCACTTTTATGTTCTAATTATATTCATTTACAGTTTAGATGAGACTCTTGTGAATACTGAGTGGATGGGAGTGTGTCGAAAAGGAATGCAAAGTTTGCAAAATCGGCACTGGATAATGGATTTGGTAAGTTTTCCTAGACCTTTATTAGTATTATTATTATTATCTATACTAATCTTTTTGTGATATTTAGAACATGATCATTTATATGTAGGTGCTTGATATGTATGGTGTGATGTGCACATATGATAGAACTGATATTCTCTACTTGCCAACAACAGTCCAGGTAGATAATTAAGATTCAGATTCGAAAATGCAGTTTTTCAGATTTAAAAATGCATTTTTATACATGTTGATCCAGATTTGAAAATGCAGTTTTTCAGATGTATTAGTCGTCAATATCTAAACAATTTTATAATTTTCAGTTTGCTAAGCCCACATTAAGGCCTCAGAAAGGAAATATTGTCTGGTGCCCTCATCTTAAGATGCACTACAAGCCTGAAAATGGAGCAACTATTGAAAAGGTAAATTTGTTGGGAATCTACTGGAAAAGTTGTTTTGGCGTTGGGTGGAATGTCATTTGTATGACCCTTGCTGTTATGACATTGGTAGGTGTTTTTCACAATTGGCAAAAATGGTAATCATTAGTTAGCTTGTGTGTCGGACCTCAAGAAACAGGAAAACTATATCTTGGACTCATGCAAGCCAAAGTTAGAAAAATTAGATGATATTGAGGAGTATAATTCTTATGTGGAGGATATTGTATGGCCCCTACCTTTTTTGTTATATTTTTGCATTTTTATTATCAGTTAGGATGAAATTATTTTATTACTATTTTTGATAAGTTGTTGTCATTCAAAGGTGTTCCATGTTGCAAGTCAGTTTGATGACCACAAGGGTTACAATCATCTTAAGGGCATCATCTTGTTTACTACTGTTGTTATCAATGTACCTCAGCAAGAAAACACGTAAGTTTTCTAAAAAATCCTTCATTTGTTAGCCTGAAAATGGATGCAGTTTTTTAGTCTAATAATCTTAACTGTATGTGTAGTTATGATTGCGGACTATTTGTTATGAAGTTTCTGGAGGGTGCAATACACGATAGGAAATTATGGGAGGATCAAAACTATTTCAAAGTAAGCTTGCCAAATTAGCTAAATGTCAGTTTTTCATTTCTCTATTTATCGTATTTTACTGTTGTTATCTATGTTTTTTAATTTGCAGAATATGATTGCTTATCGTCGACAAATTATGTTGAAACTACTCAAGTGGGAGAAAAATACTGCAAAGGTAATTTTTGAATATGTGGAACTGATAGATACATATATGTAGGTGAGATAGAATACATTAGTAGGGGTACACAATCTTAAATTCTTTGGATAGACTTCTTTCGGTGTGTAGATACACACCTCTGCTGTGTGGATACACTTATCCGGTCCACGAGGTTGTGAGGTTACAGTTCTTGGGGCTGTGAGATATATCCCATGCCGCTTGGATACACACTGCACTTTGTCGCATACACACTTGTTGTCTCGCATACACACCGGCAGAATGTGCGGTTACGCATTGTTGGCTGTCTAGATATATATATCAGAATGTGCGGTTACACATCTCTGGCTGCATACACACCTGATAGTAATTTCTGTAGTGCGGTTACGCATTGTTGGCTGTCTAGATACACATATCAGAATGTGCGGTTACACATCTATGGCTGCATACACACCTGATAGTAATTTCTGTAGTAGTTTATAGTTAGTTATGCATGTCACCAAATGTCTCTCCACTAGTTTTAGAGTTTCTGAAACTCCAAAATTAGACACAACCTCGTGGTTATATTCTGTGGATACACACCTGCAACTAGTGTGGATACACATCTCTGGCTGTTTGGATACACACCCGCTGGTGTGTGAATACACAGCCCCGGCTTCGCAGATACACATCCCTACTGTTTTGTAGGCACTTATGTGCCGGAGATGTTAATTTTATTTTACATATAAAATTATTTTAAACAACTTAACGTTACTTTTTTCATGTGTTATGACCAGGTGAGTTCGTAGATGGGAGTGTGTTTTGAGGATGTGTTGTGCGTAGTGAAATGTATTTGAATTTAATAGTGTTGTGTTCAAACATTCCAGGAACATTTTTCACTCAATTGTTTTTGTTCATCAAATGTATTTTTGTTTCAATCCTTTTTCAATGCATGGCTACTATTAATACTATTCAGTTATTAAATTCCTATTAAGACATCTTGCGGTTATTGCGTGGGTACACATTACTGGTTGTGTAAATACACATATATGACTTTCGGGTACGAGATACACCCCAGTCTTTGTGTGGATACACACCCATGGCTGTGTGGATACACACCGCATCGTGTGGATACGCATTGTCGGCTGTCTGGATACACATCCCTGTCTTTGTGGATACACATCCCCGGCTTTGTGGATACATATAATGTTCCTGGTATAGGCCATTGGACAATTACACTTCAAAATAAAAGTAAAGGGCAATGGCTGGCTGCCTGAGATTAGGATTTTGCCAAAGCTCGGAGAAAGGGAAGCATAACATCCGGACATCCGGTTATTGTTGGCGAATACTTAACCAACCGGCTAATTGAAATTCTGTTATTAGTATTAAATTATCATACTTGACACTTTTGATCAAGTTGTCTATAAAATCGAAAGTAAGAATGAGGAAAACTTGGACTATAATGCATGACACTTAATAACAAATAAACAACACAAAAAGTGAAGAAATTTGAAATGTAGTACAGAGGAAAAAAACAGATATGGAAAGTCGAGGCAGCGATGAAGAAGATGTGATACAACAAAGAGACCTGACATTCGATCTGGTAACTCAAAACATACTTCAAAATAAAAGGATGTGTGGATACACATACCCAGCTATGATTTTTTATTGTTACTATTGTCCTCGGTTTGATTGCCTACTACTCCGTAATAGTTTTAAATTGTAAAATGTGGATTGTAGCCCATCTTTGAAGTTATAAAATATAACCAACATTATAAAAAGTACAGTACAAATTAATAATCCGGAAAGTAATTGCGGATTTCAAAACGAATATCAGTGAAAACATCATTATCACCTTCAACCCAATCCACCGGGTCGTTTTCCCATACAAGCGGAACTGTCCCGAACTCAAAGGAAGGCCTCTGAGCATACAAATATGCGACCATTTCCAAATCATCTCTATTAGCAACCCATAAATATGGTCCTGACGGAGGTTTAATGTTTTCAAACCACCACCTCGAAGCTTCATTATTAGAAAAAGCGCGCTCCAGTTTGCGAGGTTGACAGAAGCATTCGCGCTCATCTCCCGCTCCAAACTCAATCATTGCATGTCCCTTGAACGACCCATTGTAAGAAATAGCCGGGTGGATAGCTTGAACTAAATTTAATCCAGCACCCCGAATAACTTCTACTAATCTGTCAAGATCATATGAGAGAGTTTCCTTTGGAAACTCATCTCGTGTGCTTGGCAAATTATAAAGAATACACATCACAAATTTGACGTACAATATTTCGGAATGGCGTCCGAAACTTTCTACTGAATCAAAGGATTCTACATCAGATTCATAGGATGCATCAGATTCATAAGATGCATCAGATTCATAGGATGCATCAGACATAATTAGTTTATAGTATAAGAATGGTTGAGAGGGAATTCAGTATATAGATTAAGTTTGAAGTTTTTTGAAACAAAGAGAATGTAATACCCTTCTAAACACATGAAAACCTATTTATATAGAAATAATTAAGGCAGATGCAATGCATCCTATGAATCTGATGCATAGAAACGTTTGGTGCATCCTATGAATCTGATGCACAGAAATAATCTGATGCATAGAAATAATTAAGGCAGATGCAATGCGTCCAATTAAGTTTGAATTTTTTTGAACGAATGAATGTTTGGTGTGAAACCAAAAGAAATGTGTAAATGTGTGGTAAATAGAAACGTTGTAAATAGTCAATGTTTTTATCAAGTTGTTTTTATAAAGATAAACCAAAAAGAATCCAAAAAGAATTGAAACTCATTCTCCGTTTAATTCCAATTTGGATTTTGCAATTGCGTACATTTTTCATCCAACAAGCTTCTACCCTTAACCTTTTCAATTGGACCTAAATTTAAGATCCCTCCGGCCTCTTTACAAGTTATCCCGGGGATTGTAATCCTAATTTTTGTCCCATTTTATGATAAACTTTTTGTTCCTACAATGAGAAAACTCACTAAAATCCCTTCCGGAATAAATACCCTTCAAAGGATCAGGATCCAGTTATCAATTATTACAATTGTTGTTGCTGCCTTGATCGAGACAAAGAGGGTCCATGTTGCAAGTAGGAATGGACTTATTGATGTTCCCAAGGGTGTTGTCCCTATGAGTGTAGGGTGGTTAGTCCCACAATTTATGATTATGGTGCCATAGGAATTGGGGGCTTTGATGAGTAGCGCTATCACATCACTTGTGCAAGAGATTACTTCAAAGAACGTCATTCGCTCATACCGATTAACACCACATGCAACATTCAAGATACGAGAAAAACTACACCAATTCACTATTCCCATTGTTTCATCAATTTTTTAAAATAAAGAACTTAATCTTCAATTTGTATTTATATTTTATTTTTAATTATGTGTGTCACACCTCGACTTTTGAGGGTACACAATAAAAGTTTGTATAATAATAGAGAAGCAAAGTGTTTGAACAGTAAACGTGAGACATTAGACAACCAAATAACACTTCGCAACTTGGGCAATTTCTACTATCATGATGCGTTAATTAAACATACTTCTTAGAAGTCTTTACTTACTAGAAAGACCACTATTTAAAGTCAAATACAACATACTTCTTAGAAGTCTTTACATACTAGAAAGTTTTTAGAATACTTAATACAACTTAAACTTTTTCTAGCTGAAATCAAACTGGACTCACTTTTGAGTGGTTCGACTTGGGCAATTCCTACTATCATGATGAGTCATTTCACCGCAAGCACGACATTTCCTCAAGGGCTTTGCATTTTCTTGTACTGCCTTTTCCTTGTTTGAAGTAATCCGTCTTTCTGATCCCTTATTCTTACACTTTTCTGGTGATAGAACACTAGCTTCAAACGGTATTTTCGAGCCAATAAGCATCTCAATTTCAGCTTTCTTGTTTTTTGACTTCCCACGCTTAACTGAAATCATCAATTTCTCGTTGAAAGCGCGAAGAAGTTCAAGCAGCTCATCACCAAGTTCCTCATTATCTTCAATAAGCGAAACTGAAGTAAATACTTCCGACCACAATTCACTTATCTTACTTTGGTGGTTTTCTATTGACATACAATCAGCTAGGAGGGTTGTCCCAACAACATTAAAAATGGGACGACAAGTTACATATTTGCCCCATCTGTCTAATAGATACTCCGTAGGGATATCATCAAACCCTCTATCTTTTAACACCCACAGAACATGCTTACAAAGTAACCCAATTCTTTCAAACATCTTACACGAACAAGAAAATTTATTACCACTTAAATCAACTGTGTATACCTTGTCTTTCTCGCGGTCCATTATTGAAATATGCTCATTGATGTCTTCAGTTGTCCTCGGTGAAAGACCACAAGTAAAACACGCAGCTTGGAGTTCTTCTTGAAATTGATAAAAAACAGTGGTGGTGTAAAATTAAGAGGTTTTTTTTTCTAGAAGGAGAGGTGTTGATAATTTTGGAGAAGAGTTCTTATCATCGGCAGTCACCTTAGCATATTTCCAACGCTGCGCATCCATAGCCGATTGGAAACGCATCCAAAACTCAACAAGAGTGAGGTGCGGGTTTGTGAAATTTCCAAAGAAGCTATTTTGATTCGACCTTGATGTTGTGCGCATAATCCCACCAAGATATATGTCTCGAAGTAGGCGGGAATCCAACTTGAACGAATGTCAAACATTGACTTCAGCCACTCATGATCAGAAAGCTCATACGAAGAAAGGATCGATTTCCATCTCAATTCGAATTCTTGTGTATCAATCTCTCCATCCCAAAAAATAGAATTTATTTCCTTCAAAAAGTTTGTGTTTTGGCAAATTGTCGGCCCGACTTTGTCTGGCAACTTTTTCATTATATGCCACATGCATAATCGGTGTTGTGTTTTGTCACCAAACACATCTTTTACAGCTTGATTGATGCCTTTGCATTGGTCAGTTATAATTGTAGTAGGATAGCAATCACCCATAGCCTTCACAAAATTCTCAAATAACCAGGTAAATGATTCTCCATCTTCCTTTCTTAACAAACCACCCGCAAAAGTGACGCATCTTTTATGGTTGTCCACACCAGTGAACGGACAAAACACCATTTTATATTCATTGAAGTTATAAGTAGCATCAAAAGAGACGGTTCCCCAAAAAGGGCATAGTTTTTAATTGAGATTGGATCTGCCCAAAAAACCTTACTTAGTCTTTTTTCATCATCCACGTCAAAGTCGAAATAAAATGATGGAGACATAGCCTTTTTCTGCATGAAAGTCTCCAATAACATCTCAGCATCATATTCCTTGATATATTTCTTAACATCCCTTGAAAAGTTTTTGAAATCTTCTAAAGAAGCCCCAACATTTCTGTACCCTTTTACATATTCCTTAAACATTCTAAAGGAATCCACTGGACCATGATTTACCCTTGAATTATCCATGATCATTTTCTTGTGAAAGAGATTCAAATTCCTAGATGGTTTCATATGAACCATTGTAGCTGGGGTAACCATTGCGTGTGTGTGTACCTCAACAAAATCATAAATTTGGTATTCACCGGTGTCAATTCTCTTAAAACTAACCTTAGCTTCACATCCTGTTCTCGTAACAGTCCTCTTTCTTTTAGTCCCCTTGTTCTTACTTTTGCCTTCTTTATTACACACACTGCGCTTGTGTGTAACAATCCCATTAACCAATTTTGTTGAATCTAACCTTGGAATAAACCCACAAACTTTTGCATATTTGTTGTAAAAATCTATTCCGTCTTCCAAATTTGAAAATATCATACCGTTGATTGGTTTTAGATCTTCTGGACAGCTTGGGAATCCAAAAATTGTGTTTTCAGAACCAACTTGTGAGGTTTCTACAAGACAATTTAACCAAAAGGTTTTTATTTTTAAGGCAAGTACATTATATTAGTGAAATCAAACCTTGTAAATGAACAAACCACAATTTTTTTACCTGGTGCATTAGTCAATGGAATCACATGAGGTATATCATTGTTCATTAGAGCATCAACATTACAAGCAGCTATACTGTCTGCACAAGAAATGACACACAGTAGGAAACGCATTATTTTCCAGTACTAAAATCAGCAAAAATATAGTCCATAGGTACACATTACTATGATATTAGATACAATAGTTAATGTATTTAGATACATGCTCACGCTACATTTTGTGTACCTGTTGCATCTGTCAAGGGAAGTACAACCATTATATCTGAGGCATGGACATTAATAGCAGGTATACTATCTGCACAGGTACACATCTCATTCAAATTAGATATAATAATTCATATGTCACTATACGTCAATAATTTGTGCAGAGAAAAAGAAGTTGCGATTTTCAAACTGCTAAACATTCATCCAAAAATTTTTAAATGCTATACTAGCTTAATTTTTTGAAAGACTGCTCTACGGTGCACAATACCATAATCAATACGAGTATTTATCACATACGGAGCACAGACTTTCTCATCCAAGCCACATTAGGTACCTTTGTTTTAACTAGCCGGATATATCGATTTAGCTAGCCTTGGATACATTTTTTTCAAAATAGCTGGAATCATGTATCTAACGACCCAGAGAGATGTATCTTTTGACTAAGAATTTTATTCGTCGAGAGATATATATTTTGGCCCCATTAAACCCCCCCAAAAAAATACAAAAAAAAATCGGAAAAATTATCCACAAACTAGAAAAATTATACAGAGGTACACATCTTTGTGATCCTAGATACACTACTTGATTTAGTAGATACATGTATCGACATCCCGCAATAAGAAAAAACAGTAATGTGTACCTATAACTTCTTTCGTGATTGAATCATCCTCTTTCCGTTATCACCTACAACACCTTAAGCAATTTGAAATGGATCCCAAATTTAATTGAAAAAATAGTTCCCAAAAATGTATTTACAACAATAATTCATACCTGAATTAGTAGAAGATGATGAAATTATAACCATCCTAAAAATAGTATCAAAACACAAACTAAATTACCATCAAAATCTCAAAATACGATTAAAATTGGTAAACCCTAATTTTAAGAATTTCAATTTGTTCAAACCCTAATTTACGATTTAAATTTTGTAAACCCTAATCTGAGTAAAAGCTTACCTCTTAGATTCGCATGGGACAGGAACAATAATGGCGGAAAGTAGGATGATTTGCAGCAATGGAGATTCACGTTTCTTCGATCAATTTTTTTTTTGTTGTTGGGATGAGTTTTTAGGTGAGTGTGAGTTTATTACAGCGCTTGAAGTTTCCTTTTTAGACGGTTCGTACGGTTCGTACGATAAGCTAGTTCGTACCTGAACCCGCCCATATATATATATATATATATATATATATATATATATATATATATATATATATATATATATATAATATATATATATATATATATATATATATATATATATATATATATACACATAAACTTATTTCATTGCTAAAAATACAATTCTTAGATGTTCATATAAGGATGCATTCTCTTCTATGATATTCATCCTCTCCTCCTTTGCTATTTGGAGGTTTCGTTCCGCATTTGCTATATCGTCATATAGCTTCATTATCTGCGGCTCTAACAAGCCATTTTTTTTTTTGCGTACTTGAGTGCGATCCGAGCTTCCTCAAGGTAGCTCTTGTACCTCCTCTCGATTTCCAGCAACCGGCATATGAAATCTTGTTGTACTCGGTCATAATGCATGTAAAACGAATGGTATCATTCATTGTTGAAGGAAGTTTGGAGTTTATTAGGTTTTAAATATTTAGGGTTTGGAGTTTAGAGTGGAGATAGTGATATAATGGAATGGTTATTGAGATAATGCATGAATTTATACTTAGTAATGTGTCGTTTGAGTTTTTTTAATTAATATGTTTAGGAAGTTGTGCCATATCCTGCTTCAAATCTTATAACCCTTCTAATTCCATATATTGTCCTTTCATATGCAGGGATTTGGCAGTAGTAATGTATGCATCGGAAGCATAAGGGGCAGTAATAATGCATGCATCTAGAATATATAATTTTTTTTTTTAAAAAAAATCAACAACAACGGTTATTTAAAAAAAACCGTTGTCTTTAGTTATAACAACTGTTTTTTCTATTGTAACCGTTGTTATAACTTTCTCACCAAAAATTAGTCACACTTTCCACAACGAATGTCTCGTAACAACAACGGTTTTTAACCGTTGTTAATAGTTTTCACAACGGGTTTCTTAGAAAAACCAATCGTTGTTAAAACCTTTAACAACGGACGCTTTAACAACGTCCGCTTTTTTATATAACAACGGTTTTTTATCATTGTTATAGCCTGTATCTGTAGTAGTGGTATTATAGTCTTCCCACCTTAAAACGAATTTCGTCCCTGAAATTCACACTCGACTCAAACAAGGTACCTCTAACACTACTCTCTAAGTCCCAACAATGTCCCAAAGGAAGGTCTCTACTACCTCAGACACTTACATGTCCGCATAAACCGAGACAACTCGAGACTAACATGACTTACAAACGACTATGAAGATGAAGTAAATTAGTTAAACAAAATAAACTTGCACTTTGCGTAATACACTCCACTCCTCTAAAAACAAGGTTATAGCCTCGTAACCGAACTCATACTTGCTCAAACAAGTAAGGATACCGCTTTTTCATGGCTTCCTCGGTTTCCCATGTAGCCTCTTATACTTGGTGATTAGACAATAGAACCTTCACCAATACCGTTTCCCCATGCATTGTTTTCCTCACTTTCCGGTCTAGGATTTCCTTGGGAGTATCCACATAAGTTAGGGTATCATCCAACTCAATTGTTCCCGTTTCTAGAACAAGGGAAGGATCACTTATATACTTTCGTAATTTAGACACATGAAAGTAGAGCATGCATATAGTCTTCATCAATTAGTACTTCATTGTGAAGACCTTATTAAAAAGGGAACCTAGACAGTGAAAATCGAGCATGCATATAGAGAAGCTAATCGGGTCGGTGACTGGTTAGCAAATCGTGGAGTTGATGCTTCTACGAATATTAGCATTCTAGATTATCCTTCTCTCAAGTTTCGGACAATTCTACTCGGACATGTTATTGGAGTGGCTAATGATCGTTTTATTGCTATTTAGTTAACCCGGGGCAACGCCCTTCTACTGTACCAGAAAAAAATATTCAACAGTATTCAATGATAATTTCCATTATAATCATAAGAATCCCACTTTCAGCCCTTCTTTATAGTGTCTACATCCATTTTAAATGTGAAGTTTTCGCTTTCCAAGGTAATTACCCGAGTTTCAGTGGAAAAAGGTTTTTTATTAAATAAAAAAAATATTTTTTCAAAATAATTCATGGTACTAGTCTAAATATATTTGTGCATTGGCAATTTTCAAAGCAAAATTTATTTTGGCCTTTTGGTTATTTTATTAGATGTAATCCGATCAAAAGACCATAAATTTGATACTAAATTCTTCGTCAAAAAATTAATTGCGGTAGCGTACCTTAAACCATGACGAAAGGATGGGATGAGGCCATTCTTTTGGATTAGGTCTTCTAGTAAACACACATATCTTATAGATCTCTTACTAATTGGACGCGAAGAGATTATGCTATCGTGTGCTACTAAGGACAATAACCCGGAGTATCTGTAATACTCTACTGAACCGAAGACGTTATTCGGATGGGGTTCCTCTTTGAAGAGGACCATTAATGGGCTTAAAATCCGATTAGTGCTTAAAGGGATTGAAAGTACAACTCATATCAACAAAGTGCACTTTCTTTTCTGGTTATCCATGCAAAAGACATTATTCTTTTGGGGGGGTGTAATACTCCACTGAATCAAAGACGTTATTTGGATAAGGTTCTCCCTTGAAGATGCCCATTGATAGGCTTAATATCTGACTAGTGTTTAACGGGACTGAAAGTACTACTCATATCAACAAAGTGAACCTTCTTTTCTGGTTATCCATGCGAAATAACTCCACAGTTAAGTGTGCTTGACTAGAAGTAGTCTTAGGATGAGTGATGATACAAAAATTGTGTGGAAGCGGTTTTAAAGAATAAAGAACAATAACGAAACAAGGATATTCGTTTCGAAATCTGCAAAAAAAAATCAAAACAATGGGATATTTGCTCGGGTTAGACTTATAACTCGAGCAATGCTGAACTATAATAAAGACCTATTGATTATAACTCAGGTTAATGCTTGAAAACGCGTCAAACAATAACAATTTTGAAACAAACTCGTCGAACCGATGTTTACAACTGTAAACGAAAAATTCATTGTTTTATGCAATAATTCAATCTTCGATATCTAAAACAGTACAATTGACTACCTTTTTATTCTAATAGACCGACTTGCTAAACAAGCCAAAACCAACTTAAAACACGCTGAAACTTACCTAAACTCGACTTTCCTAAAGCTAATACAATTGCCTAATTTCTTATACGATAATCCCCTTAAACTAAAAGAATAAGAGATTTTCAAGTTTTTCCGCCTAAATGAGTTGCTCTATATTGGGTTTTGGGCTTCATTATATCCTATCTTTGACTAGGCCATACTGATTTATTTCATACAATAAATAATTCTATGACATTTAAAAAGAGGATAATATTTTTTCAACTTGTATTCCCCTTTATTTACTACTAACAGAATAAAATTTAGTTGGCTAAATAAGGAAACAAAAACTCTATTTCTTGACAAAAAAAACTTTAAAATTATTTGAGATAGTTTATTAATTGAAATCATTAGTTTTGTAATGAAAAATTTCATTAAAATATACATTTCATGAATTTACATAATTCTAAATATGAAAAATTAATAATACGTCAATTTTAAATCTTAAATAATACATTATAAAGTAAGTAAAAGATCTATGAATACCGCGCATGTATGCGCGGGATCCATACTAGTTAGGAAATAAATAAAATAACGAGCTGCAATTTTAAATTGCTTATTCTTAAACAATAATACTTCTAATATTAATAATACTAATTGAGATGACGACATTAATTACTAGATTCCGAGCTGAACTTGAACTAGTCTGCATCCTTGTTTTGCGTGAGCTATCATATTCAGCCTTATCTTCATTTTGGCATCGTCATTTTTGGATCATACCCTCCCCTTTTTAAAGGAATTATCCTCAATTCTTGTTGCCTCGATATGCCGAGATCAAAGACGAATATTAAAAACCCGAAGAAACCCAAACATATAGTCGAACCATCTTTGATGCCATCCCACAGCTCGTTTACCTTTTCTAAGGTCTAGACCCACTTGTGCCAACCACCCCACCACCCTCTGTGCACAATTCTTAAAATTCTACCCCGAACCATTTCAGTTTTACATTCAAATTTTTCCCCTTCAAGAGTTCTTCCAAGCTTGTCTTCTTGATGATTATCAACAGAAGAAATAACAAATTTTGTAACTTGAAGATCAATAACTTTCAACGGCTCCTCCTCAACATAATCATCAAAAATAGGAGGTAATGCCAGATCAAACTTATCATTGTCCTCGTGGATGTTTCAAATTTGAACACTCTTTCCATGTCTCTTCTTTTTGCCCTTTTTTTCGGATGAACAGTACCACGCATGACAACAACTTTTTTTTTTAAACCGTCGCGCCTTGGTGAACATGTAACTAGAAACTTGCTCCTGAGATGCAAAACCGATTAACCCTCAAACTATCTGCTTGAGTTTAACCCTTGAACTCAAATCGCAATCAGAAATTCAACTAATAACTTGGCTTTGACACGCCTAGGACCGTTTAGATTTAGGAAAATTAAGAGACGAAGCCCTGATACCACTTATGATACGAAAATTGTGCGGAAGCGGTTTCAAAGAATAAAGAACAATAACGAAATAAGGATACTTGTTTCGAAATCTGCCAAGAAATCGAAACAATGGCATATTTGCTCGGGTTAGACCTATAACTCGAACAATGTAAACTATAATCAAGACCTATTGATTATAACCCAGGTTAATGCTTGAAAACGCGTCAAACAATAACAATTTTGGAACGAACTCGTCGAACCGATGTTTACAACTGTAAACGAAAAACTCACTGTTTTTATTCAATAACTCAATCTTCGATATCTAAAATAGTAAAATTGACTCCCTATTTATACTAATAGACTGACTTGCTAAATAAGCCAAAACAAACTTAAAATACGTTGAAACATACCTAAACTCGACTTTCTTAAAGCTAATACAATTGCCCTATATTTCTTATTCGATAATTAGGAAATAAATAAAATAACCAGCTGTAATTTTAAATTGCTTATTCCTAAACAATAATACTTCTAATACTAATAATATTAATTGAGATAACGACATTAATCACTTGACTCCGAGTTGAACTTGAGCTGGTCTACGTCCTCGTTTTTCGTGAGCTACCTTGTTCAACCTTATCTTCAATTTGGCATCGTCATTTTTGGATCAAGTGACCTCCTGGGAAGGTTCTCGAGATGCGCATGAGTGAGCACAAAATTCGTTGGAAAGGACCCGTATTGATCTGTGGGCCATGTACACAGCGTGACGAGCTACCGTGAGTGACCGCTCCCAACCCTATGATCGGGTCGGGGTGTTACAGTATCAAGACTAATAAATATTCTGACCCAAACATTTTGGAACGTATATAAGCCTATATTTTATACATCACAGCGGATCCCATTATAGTTTAGATTTGGGCTTAAGTTAATAGATATTGCATAAAACAATTATTGGCGAATAACTATATAGTCCATATATATGACCCAAACATTTTGGAACGTATATAAGCCTGTATTTTATACATCACAGCGGATCCCATTATAGTTTAGATTTGGGCTTACGTTAATAGATATTGCATAAAACAATTATTGGCGAATAACTATATAGTCCATATATATATATATATATATATATATGTGTGTGTGTGTGTGTGTGTGTGTGTGTGTGTGTGTGTGTGTGTGTGTGTGTGTGTGTGTGTGTGTGTGTGTGTGTGTGTGTGTGTGTGTGTGTGTGTGTGTATATATTGTATTTGGGCTTATTTCTTGCCTATTTATGTACAATTTCTTTGAGTTGCTAACAAAGTTGCATACATTAACGTCCTTAATCCTTACCGCTCAACTTACTAAAACTCTAGACATATATAATATTGAGATACATTGTTATTGCGTATTAACTCCCAATTAGTAGACTATACAACCAGTTGTATACAACTCCTAGTATCAATTTGGAGTTTTGCTATAAAGGATATGAACTTATGTATATATTACGAGCTATTGAAAAGAATCTGAGCGCATTTATATAAATTTTAAACTCAAAATATTATAATGAAACTAAAAAATAATACATATATATATATATATATATATATATATATATATATATATATATATATATATATATATATATAACCTTAATTAGATTTTAGTTTTGACACTTCGAAAATTAAAATGTAACTTAAAAATTTTAAGAGCTCAAAATAATTGCATAATCTTGTGGGTAAGTTTTTTATATTGTTGTTATGTCATATAGTTAAAGTTGGTTTAACTCTAATTGGGTGAATTAGGGTTTTTTGGGAATGATTATGTGTAGATTTGTAGTTATGTGATTATTGATTATTGGAGGTGATTTCATAAAGGAAGGTTTTTTATATGCTGCGTTGATTGTTGGTGATTCCGTCTCAGGTAGGGTTTCCCTACTCAGTTGAATGCGTAAATATTATAAGGTGGCATGATTGTTTGATTGGCATGATTATTGTTATCGTTAATTGGAATTGGCATGTTTATATTGGTATTGTGGATTGGTTATTTGTTTGTCTATGGTTTGCGAGGTGCGCCCTCGGCTGAGTGTAGTCACTTGCAGGAGTGGCTTCACGCCCTTGATTCGCCCCTTGTGGTTCTCGTCACAAGGAGGATGTGCACATTAATGGACATGGGTTATTCGTTCTATGGTGTTTAGTGGGGATTAGATGGTACGACTGCGGTCCCCACTGGCGGTGTGGAATATCTGTTGCGATGGATATTCTGGCAAGGCTACACATTTTAGTGTGTAGTCAGGTGATTGGTGATGAGATGGAGTTGGATAATGTGTTTGTATAATTGGATCTGTTGATTACTTATTTTGTTTATGCAGTAAGTGACCTCGTTTAACTGTTTTGAAAACTGTGGTGATTCATTCGAGAAACTTTTAGTACGCGCAGGATCTAGCAGTCTTTAGTCTTCCGCTGTTTTGTTATGACACTTTTTATTTTAGTTGGATTTCAAATTTGAGACAGTTGTATTTTACTTTCAGTTTGGTTTTGTTGTACGCACATTATACTTTATTACTTAAAGTACATTTCTTTATGTTCTCCTTTGATTACTATACCTCGAGTAACCGAGTTGGTAGAGTCTCCATGTGCTAGGTTGGTCTAGGTAATGCACCTTGGTGTATGGGGGTGTTACAACAGTCCCAACGTTTCATGAGGATGAAAAAAGAGCACATTAAACTCATTGTCAGAAACGTTTCAAGAGACATTGACAATAATAAAGATATGAAGATCTAAGAGGCATAAGGGTGTACTGTATGACTGCATCTACATTAGTCGTTTATCACACTTTAGATTCAAAGATCAAAAGAGATAAGGCGTGTTAACGTGTACATGTTGTATGTAACACATGCAATGTTAACTAAATTAATTAAAGAGAAATGATAAATACAACCCAATGAGTTGTATTTAAGCATTTATTACCCTTCTAAATTTGGTATTAATTTAGAAGTTAGGGAATAAATTATACATGAATCAATGCAATTAATGCATGTATTAAGTATTTCTTTGTTTTTTAGTTGCTTAAATACAACCTAATGGATTGTATTTATCATTACCCTTAATTAAAATACAAATGGATTGTCATTTTTTGTTCTGTTTTATCAATTAAACCTCTCAAGATTACTATCTAAAGGAAAAAAATATGTAATCCAAAAAGTGTTGATTAGTTTAGCAATAACTACTATCTAAGCAATAACTATTGTTAATTAAATATGTTAGCATTAAAATTGATCTACACTCCCCTTTATACAATAATGGTTAAAACTTCTTTACGCATTTTACATTTAGACAATAATTTTAGAATACGTGCAACTCACGGACATTAAACTAGTAGTAATAATAATACTAATACTATTAAACTTTTTTTTTTTTGTCAGCTGTAAAAGAAGGTTTTACAGTTTCATGGCTTGCTTAGCAAGGCTATGCGCAAGGCCATTCAGCTGCCTCGGAATAAAATTAAAGCATAAACAATGAAAGAAACTAAAAGAACCCCGAAGGTCCTCCAAGAGCCCCGCAATCCTGTGGTTATCTTTGTCCACTCCCGCTATTTGGCTGATAAGTTGTAAGCAATCCGATGAAATATCCAGATGTAAAATCCGCTCTTCACGTGCCCACTCCACGATATCACGAACCCCCAGGGCTTCAGCTTGCAGCGGCGATTCAGCTCTGGTACGTACCTGTCTACGACCTAATTCCTGTCCCGTGTCATCATAAGCAATCCACCCGAAAGCCGCCTCAAAGGTCTGGTTCCAGCTAGCGTCCACTTTTACACGTACTACCGTACAACCGGTCGGCTTACCTATAACACACACAGGATGACCATTGCGAATATCTATCACTTCCCTTTGGGATGATCCCTCTTCCTCACTTCGCAAGTCACTCCGAGTTTGCCTCAAGTCTAAGGATTTACACAAGATGTGCACTTTCTCCCCGGTGACATTATAGACCATATTCGTGATCACATGCGAGTTGACCGCTTGGTCCTGGAACTTAATTTTGTTCCTCATTGTCCATAAGCCCCACAATGTGGCCACAAAATGAATCACCTGGTACATCCCCTCTTCTTTTTTGTGCAAATAGTGGATCCAGTCGCTAATACTATTAAACAAACTATGATAATTATAGTAGAATACCTAGTATGTTCGACTTCCAAAAGAAAGCCATATAGCTGCTAGAGTGCTAGCTCATTCACGCATAAAACGATTGATATTCCACTTGCTTATTCACGCTCAAGCTACCCGCCTGCTGTAAGTTTTATAGTCTAAAATTAACATGTTCTATTCTCATAATGAACATGTATAAACTGAATGCGGAAGCGATAAAAGAGATCGATTACTTACCTCCAGCCATTGCTTGAAATAATTGATCCGTCTTAATGAATAACCCAATTTCTTATGCCCCAAATCTGACTTGGCTTCCAAAACCTCAGCCTCACAATTTAGATGGTGTATTTTCTTAATGAGGTAGGATTGGTGAACCTTAATCAGAATAAATATGTTCCCCTTATATACTCTTGCCATCAAAGAGTCAACTGAACAGTTTCCTAAATTGTGAGTGGTAACTTATGGGAGACAATAGTGGAAACAGAATCCTAGGTAAATTCTACCATACAATGGACCAACTTAATTTCCATAAAATAACTTAATTAAATATTAGTATAATACTTATTTGATTTATGGAAATATCTTACACCTGCATCACCAACTTCATCATCATGCTACTAGGTTCTGACTCGTCTTGTGTTCTCAGAACTTGTCTTGAGACTCATGGTCGGATCACTTGATACAAATCGAAGATAAATCTAAAATAACCACTTGACAAAACCGATGGATAAATATGATGAAAGACTTGTAATAAACCCGCTTCTACTAACTTCGCCATCACTAAATCAACCTTTAATTACTTACAAATACCGTCTATCAAAAATATATTAAATATACATCATTTTTTATAAGAAATGATTTTTCCCTATTCCATTGCATAAACAGGAAGTACAATACATAGGAAACAAGGTTTCCTAGGTTAGCTAGTCAACCCATGATTGTAGGAAGACCAATCTAAACTATCCTAAGTTAGGGGATTGATATCCCATGAATAATGCTGACCAAAACTATACAGAGAAACGTATGATACAAGAAATAATTCTAGGGAATATTTTATATTCTATTACACCCTCGCAGTCGAAGCGGGAGGAGGACGGATGCTGAGGCTGGACCGAAAATCGTCGAAGAGAACCCATGGTAGACCCTTAGTGGATATGTCCGCGAATTGATAACGAGACGGAACATGACGGAATATAGCTTCACCGAGAGCTACTTTTTCACGCACAAAATGAATGTCGAGTTCGATATGTTTGGTGCGTTGATGATTGATCGGGTTACCGGAAAGGTATATGGCAGAGACATTATCACAATAGACGAAAGTCGCCTTTCGGATTGCGCAATGTAATTCGAGTAGGAGATTTCTAACCCAACATGATTCAGCGACGACGTTGGAAACCCTGCGGTATTCAGCCTCGGCACTAGAACGGGATATCGTGGCTTGCCTCTTTGATGACCATGAGACCAAGTTGTCTCCCAAGTACACACAATACCCGGAGGTGGACCTCCGAGTGTCAGGGCAGCCACCCCAATCGGCGTCCATGTAAGCTATATGAGACCGTGCAGGGGACTCGGCAATGTGCAATCCGAAATGAGATGTACCTTTGATATAACGGATTATCCGATTTAGTGCACCATAATGTGCTTCCCGGGGATCATGCATATGTAAACAAATTTGTTGAACCGCGTAAGAAATATCGGGTCTTGTAAATGTAAGATATTGAAGTGCACCATCGAGGCTCCGAAATAACGATGGGTCAGCTACAGGGGGGCCGGCTGTTGCACTTAATTTAGAATTGGTGTCAACAAGCGTGTGGGCAGGTTTACATGAGCCCATGTTAGCTCGATTGATGATGTCCTCGGCATAGCGTTGTTGATGTAAAAATAGTCCCAGGTTGTGTCAAATTGCTGCTACCCCAAGAAAAAAATTTAAGGGCCCAAGATCGGTCATGGCGAATTCGGAGTGTAAATGTCCCATGAGAGTAAGACGTAGATTATCATTAGAAGTTGCCATAATAATGTCGTCAACATATAATAATAAGTAAGCAATGTCATTACCGTTCTGATAAATAAAGAGAGAATTATCCGACCGACTTTGTTTGAACCCAATTGTAGACACAAATGTAGCAAAACGATGGTACCATTCCCGGGGCGCTTGTTTGAGGCCATAAAGGGATTTCTTAAGGAGACAAACATGATTGGGACTATCTTTGTCACGGAAATCGGGTGGTTGGTGCATAAACACCGTTTCAACAAGGTGGCCGTGTAAGAAAGCATTTTTCACATCGAGTTGGTGAATTGGCCACTTATTTGACACGGTAAGGCTGAGAACAATTCGGATTGTAGTAGGCTTGACCACGGGACTGAAAGTTTCGTCACAATCAACACCAACCTGTTGTGACCTGCTATTGACAACAAGACGAGCTTTGTATCGCTCCAACTCACCATTAGCTTTAAATTTATGTTTAAAGAGCCAAATGCAGCGAGTAATATTAACATTATCCGGTCTAGGTACTAGGACCCAAGTCTTATTCTTAATGAGTGCATCGTATTCATCGGTCATGGCCCGATTCCAATTAGGGTCACGGAGGTCAGCTATTGGGCATTTAGGGACGGGCGAGAGCGAGGTAGTGCACATGTCGAATACGGGTTTAGGTTTGAAGATACCATGACGAGCGCGGGTGACCATTTGTGGGGAAAAGTCTGGTACAAAAGTATGTTGTTGTTGTTGTCGGCTGTGGTCAGGTTGGGTAGGGGACGTGTTAGTATGATGTTGTTGTCGGCTGTGGTCAGGTTGGGTAGGGGACATGTTATTAGGGGAAGGTGGGGACTGCTCAGGGGACACGTGAACAGACGAAAGGACACGGGTAGGAGTAGATGTAGGCGTGAGTAGTTGTGTGTCCGGGGAGAGTTGTCGTAGCTGGTGAAGGGTATAGGGTGACGGGTCATAATTGATAGGTGTCGCTGGGTTGGAGGGAGTGGCAAAGAGGAAGGTGTTTTCGTCAAATGTAACATGACGGGCAACAATCACTTTCCGGGTTGTTAAATCGAAGCACTTGTATCCCTGATGGTTGTCCGGGTCGCCGATAAATACGCAATGAGTAGCACGGGAGGGCAAGTTTGTGAATAGTGGAGGGAGGGATGTGGGGATAGCATAGGCACCCAAAGGTCGGTAGATGAGCATAGGATGGTTCCCGAGAGTAAATACTCGATGTAGGAGAAGTACGGTTATTTGCTTTACTTGGTAGGATGTTGTGTAGGTAGGTTGCCATGGCAAGGGCATGATGCCAAAGGGAGGATGGCATGTGAGAGTGGAGTAAGAGGGTACGCATTATGTTGTTAATGGTGCGGATTTTCCGTTCCGCTTTACCATTTTGAGAGGAGGTGTGAGGGCATGAGAAGCGAAAAGAAGACCGTATTTGGCAAAGAATTGATAAAATGAAGTATTGTCAAATTCTCGACCGTTATCACATTGGATAGTTTTAATAGAGTAGTGAAATTGATTTCTTATCATGTTATAGAAAGTGGAGAAAATAGAGTGAACTTGCGATTTGTTTTTGATTGGGAAAGTCCAAAGAAAATTGGTGAAATCATCTAAAAAAAGAACATAATAACGGTGACCCATAGTGCTAAGTACGGGCGATGTCCATAAATCGGTATGTAAAATATCGAAAGGACTAATAGTGTTTGACATGGACTCGGAAAAAGGAAGTTTAACATGTTTTCCTAATTGACATGAATGACAAATAGACGATAACTTAATTGGACGACAAGCAATACTTTTATTATGACAAATAGAATTAAAAATGACGGGTCCGGGATGTCCTAGGCGATCATGCCACGTTGATGAGGACGCGGCCAGTAGGGTGGTAGAGTTGGCAGGGGCGAAATGGTCGGATGGGAGGAGTGGATAGAGGTCTCCCGTGCTATTACTGCGCATTATCGGCTTCCCCGTCTTGAGGTCCTTCACAGTGAAACCAAACGGGTCAAAAGATACCGAAACATTTTTATCAATTGTAAATTGCCGAACCGAAACAAGATTTTTAATCAGGCTAAGCACATGTAACACATTTTTAAGATGTAAATTATGGTAAAGGGGAGGGTAGGTCAGTATGGCCGAGACCCTTAATTGGAATCATAGTGTCGTTACCAACTACTATGTGACGATTATCACTCACAAGAGAATAAGAGGAGAGCGTACCATTAGTGGACTGCATATGTGACGAGGCCCCGGTATCTATGTAGTAATTGTCATCGGGTCCTTGGAAGTTCAGGGATTGCATTGCGGCTGCGATGTCCGTTGGGACAAAAGCACCAGGTGTCGGCGATGGCTGTGCAATGAACGCTTGCTGCGGCCTAGGGCCAAGGATACTTGCAGAGGGGTTAGGTGGGGGAGCCGACCAGCCGGAGGTAGGATAGGGGCATGGTGGTGGCTGCTGCGGCCAACCAAAAAACGGGACAAAAGTCCATGACGAAGAATTGCCAGAGGACTGTTGACCTCGATAGTTATTCCTATTATTATTATTATTATTGTAATTTGAATTTCCACCACCATTAAAATTGGAATTACCACCATTAAAATTAGAGCCACCATTATTATTGGAACTACCATTGTTATTCTTACCTCGATAATTGCCACGGTTGTTATGTCGATTGCCTCTGCCCCGATAATTGTTCTTGTTGTTGCCATTCTTATTGTTATTGGACTGAGAGGAGGAATCAGCAGGAGGAGTTTGAGAGGATAGGAGAGCGGTGTCAGGAGACTTCTTCGTCATGTGGCTTTCCTCAAGAGTAAGCATGAACTTGGCCTTGTAAAATGAAGGCAAGGGATCACTTTGTTGAATTACCGTTGCCACACCGCTAAAACCAGCAGAGAGGTGTGTGACGAGTTGGAAGACCAAGCGAGTCTCCGAAACAGGGGATCCAACATTAGCCAACTGATCGGCTATGATCTTGAGTTTTTGACACTAGGCGGACACATTCGGGAAATTATCCATGTGAGTGCTGGTGAATTGTTGCTCCAAGTACACGGGCCGAGAATTCTTGTTGTCATTAAATATGTCCTTAAGTCGATTCCACGCGGCAAGGGCAGAGAGATCGGGTTCAAGGATGGTGTGGAGAAGGTCAAGTGAAATCGTGCCATAAATCCATTGTTTCACGATTGCGTCTAGACGATCCCACTAACCATCTTTTTGAAGCACGACATATTTAGAAGGAGCGACGTGGTCGAGGACATCAAAGGCACGAGCTTTGTTGAGAAAAAGCTTCCCCGATGACGCATAGTGAACATTCTCGGCCTAGAGGATGATAGGAACGTAGTTTTTGATATTAGAGACAGAGTAAGCAGGATGAAAGGCGGATTTGGGGTTGGAGTCGTTAGTCATGGCGAGACGATGACTGTTGATACAAAGAAGAAAAAGGTTGAAACGGAGAAGAGAATAGCGGACGATGTTGTGGACGCGGGCCCACGGGGGCGCTTGGGGGAGAGAATAAGCGTTTGCATTTGTGGAGTCGTCACCAATTTATTGTGGAAAATTGGAAACCGTTCGAATATCTCGTCCCATGTCAAGACACAAAGTAGTGACATGAACACCAAGAACTCGTTACCCTTAGCATTCTATGTCTAGAATGACTCTCGTGGATGCCAATGAACACGGATGTTCACACAGATCTGGAGTAAGGGGTGAGGGTACGTATTAGGAAGCTCTTTTGATCGAACACCTAATCCCGCCCGCCTCGATAGCGGCCTCTACTAATGATTAGGAAAAATCGTCTATACTCGATATATCGTCGATTATATGCATGCAATGCAACATCCAACGTTTTAATCCTAGCATGTGAGAAATTAATACTAAGTCGGTGAACATGTAGTTTATCATACAATTGATGTCAAAGTCGGGATTTAAGTTTAGTTACATATGAAGGCATACAAGTGATAATACGATGAAGAAATACAATGAAAATATAATAAAAAAAACAATAAAGAAAATATTACATTGGATTTAATGATTTATGTCGAAAATACTTTTAAAACGGATAAATTTGAGAAGGAAAGAATAAACAAATAAACGAACATGAATTAGGGTGATAATACGAATAATAGTTAATTAATACGTAACTAATAAGCTAGGTCAAAGAAAAACGAGAGTTCAGAGACAGAAATCAACCAGGAACAGGCGCAGCAGTTGCTGCGTCCGTTCCTTGGCTCAGTTCTGGCTGTGAAGCCGGAATTGCAAGTCGTTAATGTTCGTTGGTGATTTTAATGATCGATTAATATTATTTACTCGTATGAAAGTGATTATTAGGTTATTTACATGTGAGTGATGGTCATGAAAGCAATAAACATGGATGAAATCGAATATAACGAATATTACAAGATTAATGAGGGTTAATTAATGAATTAACAAACTAATTAGGTTAAATATGATGAATTAATGATGGACTAACGACGAATATGATAATAAATAGGTAGGAATATATCAAAGGTCGAATTCCAGAAACCCAATATGAACGAATCGAATTTGTACAACCCGGTTTGACTTTAATGACGAAAACCCGCAAATATTGGTTATAAGGGATTTAAGTCGGGAACTAATGACGAATTATATATTAATGATGATGAACAATATGTTAAATTATCATGTGAACGAAATAAGAACAAACAAAGATGAAGGAAAACAAAAGACGAAACCAACAGAAGACGAAGGAAGAAGAAGAGAAGCAGGAACGGCAGCAACCTCAGGAAAAGGCGCAGCAAGTGATGCGTCCTTTCCAAGAGGCGCAGCAGTTGCTGCGTCCCTTCTCGACGTCTGTCTCATGTTAATCCGTAAAAAGGATTTAAACAAAGGGTTTTAGAAATCGGTTTTAATTGTATTTTCGACACAAACCTTAAAATATGATTAAAATAAAAAACAATAAATAAAAGAGAGATTTACACCTTCAGACTTACATGTTTGACAAAACGAGATGAACTAAGTTTATGTTTAGTGATGCTCGACTCGAATGTAGACAAAAGTGCCCTCGTAAGAGGAATTAAGACAGATTGGTTAAAGTTGATTATTATGGAGTTGGTCAAATTGGTCGGTCATGCAAAACGAGGCTGGTACTCAGAAGGATCCGAGCTTACGTGGTTGAAAGGTCAAGCACGTAGACGCCAAAAAGTAAGAACGTGGTCTAGAATGCAAAGGGAGAAGAGAAGGGCGGACACTCGCGTGAGAAATATGTGAGACCGAAGGTCTCTATTTATACTAATCACGGAATTAGGGTTTAGGAAAGGAGAGAAAGATTCGGAAACAACCGACTTAGGTTAAACACGGAAACTTCGACAAAAAGAAAACCTTGAGGAAAAGGCGCAGCAGGTGCTGCGTCCCTTGGAAGAGGCGCAACATTGCTGCGTCCTTTCCTCAGCGGGTTCCGCCTGCGCAAAAAAGCGCGTTTGACAACCTGTCGTATTTTAGGCATAACTTTCTCTACAAGACTCGGATTAAGGTGATTTCGGTGGCGTTGGAAAGCTAAGAAAGAGATCTAGAACTTTCTGAAAAATAGGCCTGACCCAAAAAAGTCGTTATAACCTCGTAAAACGGGCCTAAAAGTTGGGTTATCATTTTAACTAAATGAAATGCACATTTTGTAATGTAAACTTTAAGTTTAGCCTAACGAAGTGACATGAGACTCAAAATGAGGCATAATCTCAACATTTTATGACATCCTAACCTTAGGTAGACAAGCACATTGCCTTTGACTCGGGATTTGACGGTTTTAAGAAATAAAGACGGTTTTTGACCCGGACTCCAAATGAACTCTAATTACTGCCAAAACGACCGTAATGACACCTAGATGACAACCATGAGGTAGACACAAGTATTTGAGCTATCACTTGACGATAAACTTACGAATTGTCATAAATCGTTCCGTGTACCAAACATGCGGCCCAATCATCACCGGATGGTTTGCGGGAGGTGCAGAAATGAGGTATGTACAGAGCCCCCACTTTGACTGAGGCTTGGACAAGGCGAAAGTCAAAGTATAGCCATCAGGTCAATCGAAGATTACAACCTGATGACTATGGCGACGCGAGGCGGTTCAAGGGGTCTGAACCAAGGACCTGTCGTCGGGAACATTTTAGAGTCTGTCGACTATCGGGGAGGGTCCTTTAAAGTCCATTAGACTACGTAAGGAGGCTCGCCAGCCATAAGAAGAGACCATACCTGAAATTCCTTGAAACTCCAGGGAAAACAAAACGCGATATTGGGAAAAGACAGCAGGACACAGTCTGGAACTGCTGGGAGAAATCTGCTTGTGTTCAGCTTCAAACAAACTTCGGAATGACTTGGGGTCGATGTTGATCTCCATGTCTCGAGAGGAAGTGACTGTCGGTCGTGAACTCTCACTGGGGAAACATAATCGGGAACTTATCTCCATGTCTCGAGAGGGAAAGTCTATCCGTGTATTCTCGCTGAGGGAACATAATCGGGAACTGATCTCCATGTCTCGAGAGGGAAAGTCTATCCGTGTACTCTCGCTGGGGGATTAGAATAAAGGTGTGTCGAAACACCTGTCAAAGAAGGAATGCTCATTGTGACAAGCCAGGTCTTGGATGCAAAAGGGCGATAATTTGTTTCTGGCTTGGAAGATGTGGATCCGGGTGAAGAACTTACGTCAAACGCACCAAATATGTGATATAGTGTCAAGGAAGAGGTGCACCAAATATGGGCCCACAAAATAACGAACTCATAACGAATTTTTGAAAATTCGTATGAAGGGAAGCTGAGGAAGAGGTGCAGCAAGAGCCGCGTCCCTTGGAAGAGGCGCAGCACCTGCTGCGTCTTTTCCTGAGCGTGTCTTTTCTGCGTAAAAACCCGATGAAATAGAGGGTTTCATTTCATTATTTCGAAATATAAAATCTCAATTACTCTCTCAAATTCCAACCCTTTTCGTCAAAATTTAATCCAAAAGCTTGCATTCGCCATGACTAATCGAGGTATGTGTATCAATCTTGCATTTATCTTCCGTATTTGGTCAAATGGGATCGACAAAATTAGGGTTTTCGACCCTAATTAGTCGAAAATTTGGGGCTTTTCCCCCAAATGATTTTGCCTTGTGAAACTGACTTTGTAGATGGCTAATTGGTAATATAAGGATCATAAACATGTATTTGTTTTGAATTTTCGTTGAGTTTTGAGCATTTGAGTGAAATTGAGACGGTTTCACAGCTAAACCGTAAATTGCTTCGAAAATAGTCTTAGGATTGCCCATTTGCGACGAAACTTGATATTTGGAATCCTTGTGTGATGGGTAAACTTCCTATCATCTCGGAATTTTTGTTTGTGACGGATTTTTCAGGACACTTTCTAGGGCATAATCGCCGTTATAACGAAATGCTGTCGAAATTCCGACTCAAATCCATGACTAGGCTTCAACTTAGGCTTGACTTGACCCAAATTACCACATGAGCGGACGGGTTTGTGGAAAATTGCCAAAGATGGCGAGAAAAGAGCGATTTCGGAGCTCCGAAAACTCGAAAATCCTCTAATCAAGGCTTGTCGTCACTTGACGCGGCCTAAATTTACCTTAATTCTGCAGGTGACGAGCTTCTACTGTTAGGTTTATATACCTATTATTAGACTCCTCTAATAGTGAACTAATTAACTTGTTAATTATTTGTTCTTTAGATCTAGTGCATGCATAACAAAATGAAAGATTTATAAGAAAAAACAATGTTCCTTACATTGTTGGTTGGTTCGAAATTATGGGCACAAGTAAGGTCACCTTCTTTCACTTGTTCTTGAGCTTATAATGATGGATGATCCTCCTAAGACTCCAAGTATAGAAGCCACTCCAATAAATTGCACCCAAGATTAATCCCAAAAATTCCTACTAATATTAACTAGATATTTAGTAGAAATATTACCTTAATAATACTAATGATCTTGTATTACTATCTCAAGTAATATATGATGTGTATTAGTATTTATGGAGAGCTTTGTTGCAATTGCATGTGAGGAAAGTTAGAGAGATATAAGCAAAAGCTAGCAAAACAAGTAGTAGCAAAATGAGCAACCAAAATGCCCTTTTGTAATGCCAAAACCGGTTGGCATAAGGCAAAGGAGGAATCTTTTGCCTTTTGTTTTTACTTGTTTGTTAATTGTAGGTAGAGTGTGTAAGATGTAGGCATGATTAGAGTTAGCATGATGTGTCACAATCACACAATAACCAACATCAACACAAGACAAAAGAGCATCTTATGTGCTCTTATGTTGGCCGAAATATTGGTCTTATATGATCCATTTTTGCCTTTTGTCATTTGTCCCACAAATGCTTATAAGTCATATGTTTAACTATCTTACATATTTAATTATTAAAGTAATCATTTAACACTTAAATATTACAATTAATAATATAATATACACTCCACTTTTAGAGTAGTATACTACCATTATATCAACATATAATGGGTCCCATAATTACTAGTTAGTTAAAATTACAACTTCTTGTAACTTTAAATAACTAATTACCTCTACCTCAAAACTTCTATTAATACCTCAACCAATTTAGTAATATAACACTTAATTACTAAATTTAATCTTATTTAATCACATTACAATAAGACGCAAAATTGCACTCCCATAATTAAGGAATTAATTAATTCATATCGCATACAATTAATTAAATATCTATTTGGGCCTCATCCTATAGGTGTGACCTAAAGGGATCAACTGACCACCACCGTCACACGACAGTAATGTCAAACTCTAGTTAGCTAATCATTACCGATTAATGACGGTCAGTCGACTGTATAAAGAATCATCCCTCACGTATTCTTAATATGAGATTTAATAATGATATTTAAATCATGTGATCGCACTATTGTTGAGGACACCTTTCCCAACATCTACGTCTGGGAGGGCTCCTATGGACGTGGACACTGCTGCTGACCCTTCTCAGGTGCTTGAGGAGGCGTTGGAGGAGGCTTTCACCGCTGCGGTGACGGCTGCTGAGGACGAGGTCCAGGAGGAGGAGGCCCCGAGACGGGCCAACGTTGGACGAGGTGATCGGCAACTAAGGGGAGCACCTGCGTGGGCTGAGACTTGGGACAGTAGGCACCTGCTTTGGGCTGCGGAGGGTCACCTGTCCTACAGGACAGTGAAGAGCTTGGTAAATAGGATTCATAACTCTTCATTCATCTTCTTTCATTTCTGTTTGTCACTCCTTTTCTTCTTCATTTGAGCTAAAAATAGCTTTTGTTTCAAATCAACATAGAAGGCCGGGAACATCAGGTCGTTCTCGGGCTACACGACGGCGATGGGGTGCTACGAGAGGCTGTCGGCTGAGGAGCTAGTCACAATAGATCGGGGAGCGTTCGGTGCTTTGTTGCAGGCTTGGAGGGACATTGCGAGGAGGAAGCTTCGGGCTAACCTCAGTCACGTCCGAGCCTTCTTGGACCGGTTTTGGGATACGACCTCCACGTTTCACATGCCTTTTGGTGAGGTGGGGGTCACATTGGAGGACTACGGCATGATTTCTAGTCTGCCATGAAGGACTGAGGTGGTGGAGTAGCCAGAGACGGCCATGAGGGTTGACTCGGTGGAGGTTAGGAGGCTGATCGGCTGGAACTTGGCGCCAAAAGCGGCTGCGGTACCTGGCTTGGTGCCTAGTTCTTACGTTCGAGACTACTTCGCGGGGAAGACCCCGGCGTCGGTGGTGATCGAGGGGAGGGAGACGGCTCCTCCTCCCTGCACTGCATAGCAGAAAGTCTGCTTGTGGCTCTGGTGGTTTCTGTCTTCGATTTACCTCGGAGACAAGGGAGAGAGGCTTCGACGAAGCTTCTTACCTTTCTTTCTGACTTGAGCTCCCTAGGTCGTTGGGACTGGGTCACTGCTGGTTTTGCGGTCCTCATCCGCTTCATGAGGGTCATGGTTCGTCCGGAGTTGTTGGAGAAGGGGACTTCTCCTGCTGCTGTCGGCCCGGGACTACTGCTGGAGGTATAAACCTTCACTTCATTTCACGAAAGATCATCCCATTTTCTTACCAAATCACGAAAAATCGTTGCTGATTATCTTGTTTTACAGGCGTGGGTTTACTCCTACTTTCCGGGCCTCACGCCCAAGAGGACGGAGCCGGTGGAGAAGGCCTATCCCGTTGTGAAGGATTGGGTGATGTGCCACACGAGGAGTCGGCGTTCATTCCACGACGTTTGTCGGCGAGAGGTGAACGTTCTTCAGCTGGACGGCGTGAGTATTTCACCTTACATTTGTCTGTGTTTCTTTCTCTCACTTTTAGAACTGATCATAAGAATGACCCTTCGTTTGCTTTTCTAGTGGGTGCCTAGGCCTTGGGAGGAGTACGCTGGCGCTCCTCCTTTCGTGGCTGAGGTCCTTCGACCTAGGAGCTCGAGCCGGCTGCTGTTGAGGACGTCGATGGGTCCTGTGTGGTACTTGGGCGAGCGCCTGATTCGGCAGTGCTTTCGGGACGTCTTGACGGTTCCCATCAATCCTCCTCGGACGATGTTTAAGGAGCCTTCTGAGGCTGAGAGGGAGGCTGACTTGGCTGGCGTCGGTGGTGACGCCATCCTTCTTCCAGGTGAGGACTACTCGGCGGTCCTCTACGGGAGGTTGGCGTACTGGCCGGTTGTGGTGAGTGCTTTACCATCTTTCCTTTTTTATTGTTTGAGCATGCGATGAAGATCATCGGTTAACGTAAATCATCTGACCTTGCAGAAGGTCGAGGCGGCGGGCATTGAGCCCACAGAGTACCCCGAGACCCTTTAGTACACCGATACGAAGGGGATGACTACGATCTCCGAGCTACATGACTTTGACGTGGCAGTGAGAGATGCTGGCTTGGACGATTGGCAGCATCTTATTCGGAGGGTGAGTCTTCTAGCTTGTATAGTTTTCGTGTAAGAACACATTTGCTCGAGTTTGCCCAATTGCTAAACATTTTCCTTTGAAATGCAAGTCGCGCCATCCCGGTTCGTGGCTTTGTGGAGAGTAGCCAACCGGCTGCGGGCTACTGCCGTCGAGGCACTTGTTGGCGGCCGAGGACGTCAGGTATGAACCTCTTGTTTACTTCATTTTTGAGTTTTCTAAACTTCCTTTATGCTTGAAATGATTGACATGAGCCAGTTTTTGTTGTTTGCAGAGGGAGCGTGAGCTGGAGCGAGAGCTTGCCCAGTCCCGAGAGGAGACGGCTCGCCTGTTGAGGGAGCTCGAGGTTCGTGACGCCGAGGTTGCTGCTCTCGAGGCGAGAGTTGCTGAGCTAGACGGCGACCAGCAGTAGCTTCCGTGTTGCTTCTTGTTTTTTGGTTGTATTTTTGTACATTTATACATTTTAGGACCCGTTTTTGGACACTTGGATCTTGTTTTTGGTGCTCAAGCCCCCAGTTTGGTGTACATATCCCTTTTTTGGTTGTATATATGATGGCCTGCATGCCTTTGCTGCTGGGTTGCTTTGTTTGTACCTGCATGTTAACTTTGAACAGGTTTGGTAGATGACGGTTTACGCCGTTATGCTGCAGAAATTTACACAGAAATCTTATAGAACATATATTTGTACACATGGCCTAAATTAGCGCAGATTAATTACTCGAAAATGCAAAAAAAGTATGACCAGAAATGCAAAAATGCAAAAATTTGGTCGGAAGTCGGAAATGACCGGACGGTAGGGAGGGTTACCCCCTAAAAAAAGAAAAAATAAAAACATATAAGTTTGAAATGGAGAGTGAAATGATTCCCCAAAAAAGAAAATTAAAAAGAAATGTACAAGTGTGCTAAAATGACGAAAATGTCGATATTGTCTCGAGATGCGTGTCCGCGAAATTAGGAAACACGAAATACGGTAACCTGACGGATTTACCAAAATAATAACCCGTATGAATAAGAAATTATTCATTGAGGAATTTAGGAAAGATCCAACGCGGAAAATCACAGAAAAAAGAGCTGAGGAAGAGGCGCAGCTCTCCTCAGTGCGTCCGTTCTGACGGATTTTAGGAAACAGCTTTTAGTATAAATAGAAACGTCGAGGGAGGTTTTATTCACATAATTTTTCCGTGTTTCTTCGTCTTATTACACAAAACTTCCAAAATAAGCCTACATCATGAATACTCTTGAAATTCGTCTAAAAGAATGGACAAATGAGTTCTCTAGTGTGGAGAAGTATGACATAGGTGCTTATAATTTTGGAGCACTTTTGAGCTTGAAATTGACCAAGGTAGTCAAACCGTTCCTAGATGCTTGTCTTGATTATTGAGACCCTAATTATCACGTATTTGCCTTTCCTGGAGGCGATATTTGCCTATTTCCCGAGGAGATTGTTGCGATTGGTGGTTGGGATCCGGAACATTTGCCTAATATTCCTTCCACTGCTCAAGGGTATAAGAATAAGTTTAGAGACTTGCTTGGATTGGCCAGGGTTGATGTTGACCGTCTTGTGACTTCTAAAGGAGTGCGAATGTTGGATTTCATCGATCGCTTCATCAATAGGGCTGATCCCACTGTCTCTTATGTTGCGAGGCGAAGGGCATTCGGGTTTTGCCTATTACATGTATATGTCCTTCAAGGGCATGTTGATGAGGACATGAGGGGCGACCCTCGTCTTTTGAGCCTGATTGAGCAGATCGAGCTGCACAGGAGCCCAGCTTGTCTGTGTTTAGGAGAGATCCTATTGGGCTTGGATAACAGGAAAGCCAATCGCGACCTACCTTATCTAGGAAGTCCCATTATTTTGCAGGTAAAAGAACATTTTTTCGTTCTTTTTCTTTTGCTTTTTTTTTCGTTTTTTTTTTCTTTCTTCTTTATTTTTTCGTTTTTTTTTCTTTTCTTTTTTTTTTTTTTTTTTTTTTTTTTTTTTTTTTTTTTTTTTTTTCGTTTCTAATACCCGCTTTTGGTAGGTCTGGCTTATGGAGCGTCTTCGATTGATCGAGCCCCCAGTTAATGTTCCTGCTTATCATGCTCGTTCGATTGCAATGAGGATCAGGCTTTACATGGTGAACTTCACTCGAGTGTGCAATTACTGGGAGAACAAATTGAAAAGTGAAGATGGCCCTTTAATTAGATGGATCGTACTATGGTGGCACCTCAAATCTGTCACTGGAGTATCTTCCCTGGATCCTACCCGATCTGTTCGCGTTCCCGGCTTGGAGTTTATGATATGCATTTTCCCGGAGAGGCTGATGAGGCAAGTCGGATTGAAACAGAGGATCTCGAAGCTTGACACTGTCCCGCAGACTGCCGTGGCGCTTACTACTGAGAGTCGAAGAGAATGGGCCATCAAATGGGCTCAGAGGAACATTTGGTTTCTGAATTCTTCTGTCAGTGCTCTATGGGTGTCAGATTCCTATATGCGGTGGAGGAAAGCTGCTACTCCGGAGGAGTGCGAGAGACTGAGGAAGCGTGAACCTGTTGACTACAAGGTTCGCGAGGTGGAAAAGGAGAAGGAGAAGCATCTGACTGAGGGAGAGGAAGAAGCCGGGTTTCGAGTTGTTCATCCTTCGAAGAAACCAAAGACTTCTCCTGCCGTTGAGATGGTGGTTGACAAGAATGGCAAAGCAAGACCGCGAGAGAGACCATTGGTGATTAGGTCGAAAGTGGCGCAAGAGCGTCCGGCTCGAGGTCGTGACAAGAAGTATGATAAGAATGACAAAGGCAAAGGGAAAATGGAAGAATAATCTAAGTCTTTATTATTATTATTATTTATTATTATTATTATTATTATTATTATTATTATTATTATTATTATTATTATTATTATTATTATTATTATTATTATTATTGCAATTAGGAGGTGGGATTTTTAGAATCCTAGCCTATTTATTTTTATTTTGATTTTATTATGTAACGTATTATTATTATTAATGAAATAAAAGAGGTTAAATGGTTATGAAACCCTTGTGGTTTTCTTTTCATTATTCTTGTCGAATTTCAAATGCATTTGCAAATGTCCTTCTATTTACATTTAAAGCGATTAAGTGGGTTGTATCCCATGAAGGATTGCCTACGTATTCATTAAAAAAATTAAATCAAACCCTTGCGCGTAGTTCGAGTAAATGTAAAAGAATAATTGTTCTACGCAAGAGCTCGTAATGAACTTTAGAAAACAAGCATGTGCTTTACTTACTCCGAAAATGCAATTTAGTTTATTTGATGATATGATAATGACAAATTGTCAAAATGCAAGAGCAAGATGATATTAGCTTGATTCAGCTTGGCCAGGGGCCGTTTATTTTGTGCCACAAGAGCGACACGTGAGGTCACGCGAGGCGCGTTTTTTTTTTTTGCTCCTATTCTAGGCATAATAACGTTTTAGTTGGTCAAGGTTTGTTGGGTTGGCAAATTCGTTCCCGTCTAGGTCTGTGATCCTAACCGAACCCCCTGGAAATATGGACTTGACTAGGATGGCCCAGCCCAATTGGTATGAATTTTCCTCGTGGATCGACAGGTAAAAGAGTCCTAATCGACTTGAGGACCAAGTCTCCTTCTTCGATGTTCCTTGGCTTAACCCTTTTGTTGAAGGCTCGTTTGATACGCGCCTGATAGGTTTGCACATTATTTAATGCACGTAACCTTCGTTCATCCAGGAGGATGAGTTCTTCATATCTATCCCTCTTCCATTCGGCTTCTGGGATTTGGCTTTCGAGTAAAATACGCAAGGATGGTATTTCCAGCTCGATTGGTTGTACGACTTCCATGCCGTAGGTCAAATAGAAAGGAGTGGCCCCAGTGGGCGTCCTAACGGATGTACGGTATCTCCATAAAGCAAAGGGTATCTTGCTTGGACAATCTCTATAGTTGTCAATCATTTTCTTGAGAATCGTGACAAGATTTTTGTTTGCGGTCTCTACCACGCCATTGGTTTGTGGTCTATATGGCGAGGAGTGGTGATGCTTAATTTTGTACTTGGCTAGCAATTGTTCAGTCTCAGCTTGGAAATGTGACCCATTGTCACTGATGATCTCATGTGGGCAACCATATCGACAGATGATATTGGTTTGTATGAACTTTGCCACGTTCTTGGCTGTAAGACTGGTGTAGGAAGCCGCTTCTACCCATTTGGTGAAATAATCGATTGCTACTAGGATGAAACAGTGACCTCCTGTTCCGGCGGAAGTGATCTTGTTACCGATGATGTCAATTCCCCAAGCAGAAAATGGCCAGGGAGATGTGATAGTGTAAAGTAATGAAGGAGGAACATGTTGCACATTCCCGAAGATTTGACAATTATGGCAATGTCTCACATATTTAATGCAATCAGATTCCATCGTGGTCCAATAATATCCTAAGCGTGTGATTTTCTTTGCCATCATGGGTCCACTCATGTGAGGGCCACATTCTCCATCATGGACTTCTTCCATCACTTTCCGTGCCTGTGAATGATCAAGACAACGTAGGATTACACCAAGAGGTGTTCTTTTGTATAGCTCTCCTTGCATGAGGACGTATTGAAAAGCTAGCAAGCGGATAGCGCGTTGTCCCCTTTTGTCCATTTCTGGTGGATAGGTGCCGTTGAGTTTGAAGTTTAGGATTGCTTGGAACCAAGGTTCCTCCGTAGTTTCCTCTTCATCGGTGATTTGGTGCACATAAGCTGGCTCTGATCGTCGTTCGATGCATAAAGGCATTTCTACCATACTATCTGGCATGTTAATCAAAGATGCGAGTTTTGCAAGAGCATCCGCAAATTGATTTTCTTCTCGAGGTAGATGTAAGTAGGTTACTTAATCGAAGAATTGGGCTACTTGGTCTATCTTGGCTTGATAAGGTGCCAAGCTTTCGCTTCGGATTTTCCAGGATCCCGTAACTTGATTGATGATCAAAGAGGAATCCTCATGTACTCGAAGATTCTTGATGCATAAACTTACTGCCGCTTGCAATCCAATGAGGCAGGCTTCGTATTCTGCAGCGTTATTTATCACCTCGAAGTCGAGTTTGACAGAGATTGTTGTATGCTCGCCTTCAGGAGAAATGAGCAACACTCCTATTCCAAATCCTCTTAAATTCGATGCCCCATCAAAATAGAGGTCCCAGGAGTCTACATCCGTTTGGAGTATATCCTCATCCGGAAACGACCAGATGTCTATCGTTTGCGTATCATTGATGGGATTTTCTGCGAAGAATTCGGCAACGGAGCGCCCTTTTATGACTTTCAAAGGCACATACTTGAGGTCGAACTCTGAGAGCATCAAAGTCCATCTCGCTAGACGTCCATTGCGAACGGGTTTCTCGAAGAGGTATTTGACAGGATCCATTTTGGAGAATATTTTGACGGAGTAGCTAAGCATGTAGTGGCGTAGCTTCTTCGTTGCCCACACAAGAGCGAGGCATGTCTTCTCGAGTGGTGTGTATTTGCACTCGTACTCCAAGAATTTCTTACTAAGGTAGTAGATGGCTCTTTCTTCTTTTCCTACGGTTTGAGCTAGCATGGCGCCCATGGCCGTTTCAGTTACCGTGCGATATAAACCAAGAGGTTGATCTCGTTGGGGTGGCATGAGCACTGGCGGTTTGGCTAGTATTTCCTTGATTCGGTCGAAAGCCTTCTGACAGTCATCATCCCACATGGTGTGATTTGTTTTCTTTAACTTCTTGAATATGGGTTCGCAGATCATGGTGAGTTTCGATATGAATCGACTTATGTATTGTACCTTGCCTAGGAATCCCCTGACTTCTTTCTCTATTTGAGGTTGCGGCATTTCGATTAAAGTTTTTATCTTTGAAGGGTCTATTTCTATACCTCGTTGGCTAACCACGTATCCCAGGAGTTTGCCATATGTCACTCCGAATGCGCATTTCTTAGGATTGAGCCTCATGTTGTACTTCCGTAGCCTCGAGAAGAATTTGCGAAGGTTCGCAATATGTCCCTCTCTTTCCTTGGACTTGACAATCATGTCATCTACGTATACCTCAACTTCATTATGCATCATGTCATGTAAGAGCGTAGTTGCGGTGCGTTGGTATATAGCTCCGGCGTTGATTAACCCAAACGGCATAACCGTGTAGCAGTAGGTTCCCCATTGAGTGACGAAGGCGGTCTTATGCATGTCCTCTAAGGCCATCTTGATCTGGTTATATCCAATGTATCCATCCATGAAGGATAGCAACGCGTGATCCGCCGTATTATCCACTAATATGTCGATATGTGGTAGAGGAAAGTCATCCTTAGGGCTTGCTTTGTTTAAGTCTCTAAATTCAACACAAACACAGATTCTCCCATCCTTTTTGGGTACGGGTACTATGTTAGCTACCCAGTCTGAGTACTCGGAAACTTTGATGAACCCGGCTTTGAATTGTTTATCGACTTCTTCTTTGATCTTGAGAGCCCATTCTGTCCTCATTCGTCGAAGCTTCTGTTTCACGGGTTTGAAACATTGTTTGATTGGGATTCTATGCTCTGCAATGTCCCTGTCGATCCCTGGCATATCTTTGTAGAACCAAGCGAAAATGTCTTTGAACTCGTGTAGGAGGTCTATGAAATTGGCCCTTTCGGTGGGGCTCAGGGTTGTCCTTATCCTAAGTTCTTGGGGTTCTAGTTCAGTTCCTACATTGATGGGTTCAGTATCTTCTATCACTGGTCCCCCCTTCCCCCTCTTGTAGTATTTCTTTGGCTATGTAGGGAGGTATTTCTATTGAGTCAGGGTCTGGGTCATTCTCATTATCATCGTAAACAGAATTGCATTCAAGATAACACGAAGAGTAAGCAGAACCTGATTTATTCATATTAAGATTGAGAAAAGTTGAAACAAAGAAGCCATCTAATCTGTGGTCAGTGGCGGTAAAGGGATAGCGGTTGGGACATTTCCCGAACTACTGTTGCTATTCGACACTAGGCTAGGAGAGACGAGGGGAGTGGGAATGACGACAGGAGGAGACCCTCTAGGAACTTCTCTAGACTCCGACTCTGACTCCGACTCTGACTTTGACTCGAATTCATCGCCTTCTGGTTCTCCTTTGAACATCTCTCCTTCTCCAGTAGTGAGCTTGAAGAGTATTCCTTAATTGTTTGTCCACTTGATCGATTTTCTCCATCCTTTCTGCTGATTGGTGTTGATTTCTGTGTCCAGTGTGGCAATGATTTCATCTATGATGCTTTCGGCGCTCTTGATTAAGGGAAGATATTGGAGGTAGACATCTTCCTCACTAACCGTCCATATCCCATTGATTACCTCTTCTATTGGGGAGATAAGATGTGAGCAATCTAAGGTAGATTCGTCACTTGTAATCATCAGAACTCCAAGAGGATTCTGAGTGTTGTTCGGCTTACCTCCAAGTGGTATTAGTAGGCGACCGTCTTCGATCATATCTTGAAGTACATTTTTCAGTTTGTAGCATTTCTTTGTATCATGTCCCTTACCTCTATGGTATTCGCAGTACGAATTCTCATCCCAGAATTTGGACTTCTTTTCTGGTTCGGGTATAGGACCTATGGGTTGAAGTTTGCCTTGTTTCATCAGTCTTTCCAGAGCGTTGGAATATGTATCCCCTAGATTTGTGAATTTCCTTGGAGGGGTACTCTTCTTAGATGGCTCAAGGAGGTTAACTTCATCAGTCTTGCTAGTAGAGCCGTAAGAACGACTTGTTGAGCCTTGATATCCACGACCTATCGTTTTGACAAAAGCCCTTTACGAATGTCATCTTCGATCCTCGTCCCTAGCACAGTCAAATCTTTGAAAGGCTTGATGTTTTGGTACCTCAAATGATTTGCGTAGATGGGCTTTAGGTTGTCCACGAATTTATCCACAAGGGTAGCCTCATCCGGACGTTCAACAAGTTGAGTACTAGTCTTCCTCCACCGACTTAGGAAGTCGGTGAAACCTTTGTCATTTTGGGTAAGAACCTCTAAAGTGCGCATGTTGACTTGGATTTCAGCACTATCCGCATATTGTATAGCCAACTCGATTGCGGCGTCATCCCAAGTAGCGATTTTCTTATGTTCTAGTGAATAGAACCATTGTTTTGGGATGGTGTCAAGAGATGAAGGAAAGATCCTTAAGAAGATCTCGGGTTTAATGCCTTTGATAGACATGTAATCCTTGAAGGCACGGATATGGTTCAAAGGGTTTTCATACCCCTTGAATTTAGGGATATCCGGCATGTTGAAGTTGGTTGGCAACTTGGAACTCACAGCCTCATACTTGCGATTATTCTCCCTATAAATGCCATCCCCTTTAAGATACATCAATTGCTCCTCTAAGTATTGGAGTCGTTTCTCAGCTGCAGTCATACCCATGGGAGGGTTTTCGTCCCCGAAGTCGTTCACGAAGTCATCGGCGATCTCACTTTCTCGAGGAGGCATCCTCGTTTCCACGTCATATATTCGGCCCTCAATGGTGTCATGGCGATCATACACTTAGTCTTGAGTAACTTGGAGACGAGCTAGCGCGGCTAGGATTTGATCATTACCATTTTGGAGTTGATTGAAGTTCGCGTCGCTTGTTTCAGGCATCTTGGAAACTGAATAAGAGATCGACGACGAATCAAAACACGATCGACCACTCTAGCACACTTACTCGAAAAGAAATGTTTAGACTCGTGAAGTGGGAGTGTGCCACTTGTGTCAGTGAGTTTTGAGGAAATGACAAAGTTTGAAAAATGTTGGTCCTTGTCAACTTTAGTGTGGTTGTAGGAGTGGACTCGAAGTGAGGTTTTGAAATGGGCTTTGAGACCCGAATTTTGACTCGACAATTGGACAGAGTTTCGACTTGTTTTGCGCTAATATTAGGCCCAAGTTTCGAAAATTTCTACATTTTTAAAAAAGGATTTTGAATTTTACAAAAATCGTCATGGTTTCGTTTTAAAAAATGGTGATCACGTATGGTACAAACAATATACAAGCATTATAACGGGATGCTGAGTGCATTTAAATGGGTTTTGGTTTAAAGGGTGGGTTGCCATACCGAACAATCAAACCCGAAGTCTGTGGAGAGGCTCGTACCAAACAAGAGTAAGGCCGATTCCTAATCCATTTTCTCAAGTAGTGAAAGTCCTTGATACAAACAAGAGTAAGTACCATGGTATGGATGACGTCAATCGCTATCCATCCTTAGGCCCAAATAAGAATTAGGACCGTTTAGACGGGACGATTGGTCGAATGGGTTGGGTAAGGCCTAGGAAGGCCGAATAAACGATCTAGGAAGACCGAGTTATGAAAACCGACAATTGTCTTGTACAAACTATTCCCTAACCTTGTTCAAATTTCACCCTTGGCTACACGTAAGTGTATTTTCCCAGCGGAGTCGCCAAACTGTGGACGCGGGCCCACGGGGGCGCTTTGGGGAGAGAACAAGCGTTTGCATTTGTGGAGTCGCCACCAATTTATTGTGGAAAATTGGAAACCGTTCGAATATCTCGTGCCATGTCAAGACACAAAGTAGTGACATGAACACCAAGAACTCGTTACCCTTAGCATTCTATGTCTAGAATGACTCTCGTGGATGCCAATGAACACGGATGTTCACAGAGATCTGGAGTAAGAAGTGAGGGTACGTATTAGGAAGCTCTTTTGATCGAACACCTAATCCCGCCCGCCTCGATAGCGGCCTCTAGTAATGATTAGGAAAAATCGTCTATACTCGATATATCGTCGATTATATGCATGCAATGCAACATCCAACGTTTTAATCCTAGCATGTGAGAAATTAATACTAAGTCGGTGAACGTGTAGTTTATCATACAATTGATGTCAAAGTCGGGATTTAAGTTTAGTTACATGTGAAGGCATACAAGTGATAATACGATGAAGAAATACAATGAAAATACAATAAAAAAAACAATAAAGAAAATATTACATTGGATTTAATGATTTATGTCGAAAATACTTTTAAAACGGATAAATTTGAGAAAGAAAGAATAAACAAATAAACGGACAGGAATTAGGTTGATAATACGAATAATAGTTAATTAATACGTAACTAATAAGCTAGGTCAAAGCAAAACGAGAGTTCAGAGACAGAAATCAACCAGGAACAGGCGCAGCAGTTGCTGCGTCCGTTCCTTGGCTCAGTTCTGGCTGTGAAGCCGGAATTGCAAGTCGTTAATGTTCGTTGGTGATTTTAATGATCGATTAATATTATTTACTCGGATGAAAGTGATTATTAGGTTATTTACATGTGATTGATGGTCATGAAAGCAATAAACATGGATGAAATCGAATATAACGAATATTACAAGATTAATGAGGGTTAATTAATGAATTAACAAACTAATTAGGTTAAATATGATGAATTAATGATGGACTAACGACGAATATGATAATAAACAGGTAGGAATATATCAAAGGTCGAATTACAGAAACCCAATATGAACGAATCGAATTTCTACAACCCGGTTTGACTTTAATGACGAAAACCCGCAAATATTGGTTATAAGGGATTTAAGTCGGGAACTAATGACGAATTATATGTTAATGATGATGAACAATATGTTAAATTATCATGTGAACAAAATAAGAACAAACAAAGACGAAGGAAAACAAAAGAAGGAAAACAAAAGAAGAAGAGAAGCAAAACCAAGGCACAAAGAAGTCTGCGTCCTTTCAAGAAGACGAAGAAGAAGAGAAAGAAGACACAAACCTTACAATATGATTACAATAAATAAAAAACCTCGGAAAAGGAACTAAGTGTGATGCTCTTTTCGAATGTAGACGAAAGTGCCCTCGTAAGAGGAATTAAGACGTTGATTAAAGTTGATTATTGTGGAGTTGGTCTTTCAAAAGTAGGAATGATCCGAGCTTACGTGGTCGAAAGTTCAAGCGTCCTTTCTCGTGGTCTAGAATGCAAAGGGAGAAGAGAAGGCGGACACTCGCGTGAGAAATATGTGAGACCGAAGGTCTCTATTTATACTAATCCTTAATTAGGGTTTAATCCGACTTAGGTTAAAAGGATTTAAACAAAGGGTTTTAGAAATCGGTTTTAATTGTATTTTAACTTTCTCTATAAGACACAAACCTTACAATATGATTACAATAAATAAAAAACAATAAATAAAAGAAAGATTTACACCCTCAAAATGACTTCAACATTTTTGATATCCGAAACGAGATGAACTAAGTTTATGTTTAGTGATGCTCGACTCCAAATGAACTCGAATGTAGACGTAATGAAAGTGACCCTCGTAAGAGAATTAAAACTTAGAATTGTCATAAATTGATTAAAGTTGATTATTGTGGAGTTGGTCAAATTGGTATAGGAAACAAGGTTTCATGCAAAACGAGGAAGGCCGGTACACACTACTAGAATATAGAGAAAAGGAACCATCATTAAGTAATCAATTAAGTACTTGCATGGTTTCTTTTGTATAAATGACCAATTTTAGGAAGACAAATCTAAAGATGATCCGAGCTTACGTGGTCTTTGAAAGTTCAAGCATATCCACAGACGCTTCATTTTTTAAAAGTAAGAACGTGGTCTAGAATGCAAAAAAGGGAGAAGAGAAAGGCGGACATTGTTCGCGTGAGAATATAAATGTGAGACTTGAAGGTCTCGAATATTTTATACTAATCATCACATAATAGGGTTTAGAAAATTAAAGAGAAAGATCCTGAAACAACCGACTTAGGTTAAACACGGAAACTTATTTTAACTTAAGAAATTAAAATAGGTATAGGAGATATGAATTGGGACAAAAACAAAAAGAAAACCTTGAGGAAGAGGCGCAATCAAAAGGCAAGAAAAAAGCTTTTATACTAGATATCGTCCCTCGGAAGAGACTATTAGTCCACTTCTATGCAAGCATCGGTTTCTGCAATTCTAAGGGCTTTTCCCCAAATCTCAATTATTCTTTTCCTCGAGTTATTTCATTTATTTTAGACTAATTATTGTTAGTTCCTCATGGATTGATTTTTTGCAAGAAAGTTCAATTACTCAAACCCTAGTTTTAGCATTAATTTAAGTTTCATTTTTTTTTTTTGTTTTTATGATTTTTCATATCAATTGGGAGTATATGTTTATTTAGAATGGTGAAGTGGCGATCGATTATTATTTTATTGGCATAACTTTCTCTATAAGACTCGGATTAAGGTGATTTTAACTTCCCTATGTTATTATCGTTGGAAAGCTAAGAAAGAGATATAGAACTTTTTATTTGGGAAATAGGCCTAACATGTTTGGTGAAATGCTTGTGAGAAAACTAAAAAAGTCGATTTATCACCTCGTAAAAACGGGCCTAAAGGTTGGTTCTCATTTTAACTAAATGAAATGCACATTTTGTAATGTAAACTTTAAGTTTAGCCTAATGAAGTGATATGAGACTCAAAATGAGGCATAATCTCAACATTTTATGATATCCTAACCTTAGGTAGACAAGCACATTGCATTTGACCTGGAGTTTTTGACGGATTTTAAGAAATGAAGACGGTTTTTGACCCGGACTCCAAATGAACTCTAATTAGTCGCCAAAACGACGGTCGTAATGACACCTAGATGACAACCATGAACTTTTAGAAACAAGTATTTGAGCTATCACTTGACGATAAACATTTACGAATTGTCATAAATCGTCTCATATCATGTAAAATAATGTTGTACCAAAGAAAAGGCTCCAATCTTATTTCTTATTTTCGTCACATTTTAGGTGTGAGATATAACATGATATAATTATTTTTGTTTTGTAGGATTTTAAAGATGGAGACTTATTCCCACCAAATGCTTGCGAGGTTAAGGAAACGAAGATTACATTTGTTCTTAAACACAAGGAAGTAGAGGTGGAGAAAGATCGATTGATTGAGAGTTAGATTTTTTTTTTTTATTAGGAAAATATTGTCATCTTTTTCATATTGATGGGACAAGATATTAGAAATGATTTTTCCCTTTTCATTATCTATTATATATATATATATATGGTATTTTTTTCAAAAAAAGAAAAATTGGTTGGTATGTATGTTTTGTTGCATGAAACACGAGTATACGCACGGCGACAATATAATAGGAAACAAGGTCCGGCTAGAAAAAAATTAAAAAATTCAAAGAGACCATACTTCTTTAATCCTTGGTTTTAACAAAGAAACCATTTATCTCTATTGAATGGTTTTTAATTCTAAGGAAGAAAATTTTTCTAAACTATTTTATCCTAGGGGAATGATTTCTAACTTTTCAAAGAAATCATTTTTGGGTTTGATATCCCAAGAATAATGAGACCATCTCTATGTTGGTTTCTTAGGTAGATTTCCAATGGTCTCTTTGGCTTTTTTTCTAGTAGTGACAGAGAAACGAATGATACAAAAAATAATTCTATGGAATATTTTATATTCTATTATTTTTTATATCACGTATATATGTAACACTTCGTGAAGTTTCACGGTTTGATACTAGTTTTCCTTAAAACATTGTAAGCAGCCTAAAATTTCACAACTTAGCACGCTACATGACAATAAATGAAATGCATGGAACTATTCAAACAACGACAGCATAAAGCCACCATTTACCAAAGAACTACATACCTACAACTTGTTCTTCCACAGCTTACACTTTAGACGAGATGGAAGAGTGTCCCTCAAAGATGAACCAACACAAAACCTCCCAGCGCCATTTATCAACTTGCAACAAGTACAAGATAGTTTTACTAAAAAGGGACTTTCTGTAGAGGAAATGGTCATTTTATCCGGGGCTCACTCTATTGGAGTTTTGCATTGCTCTTCTTTCACCAAGAGACTTTACAACTTCAATTCTGCAAACTAACAAGACCCTTCATTGGACCCTAATTTCGCAAGCTTGTTAAAATCCAAATGCCCAAATATTCTCCCTAGTGTTGCTGATCCAACAATAGTCCAAGACTTCGTCACGCCTAATAAGTTGGACAACAAATACTACCAAAATGTACAAAATGGTAGAGCATTATTCACCTCCGATCAAAGCCTTATGACTAGTCCTGCATGTCACTGTGGGCATGATCAGGAACTTCGATAGCCAAGGCGGAGTTTGGGCTAAGAAATTTGCAAGAGCTTATGGGTGCCATTGAAGTGTGAAGAGTCACGGACGAGGGCACTTAAGAGGGGAGGGAGTGAATTAGGTGTCTATTTAAAATTTAAGCTTAATGAAAGCTTCTTTTAAAACTCTTAAACACTTTAAACAATGCTTAGATGAAAGGAGGAATCGATACTTAGAACTAGAGAGTTAAAAGTATTCAACAACGATTCAGCAAGCAGAAGTTACAGTGTACTCAACAGTTGATTCTGTAGATAAAAACGTGAGTAGAGTGTGCAGCGGAAATAAAACGAAATAGACACGACTAACGATGTTTTTAAAAACTGGTTCGGTCACTACTCCGCGACCTACGTCCAGCGCTATTTTATTAAACGTCTCAGAAGTAAACTCATACAAACTAAGACCACCCCGAATAATAAAACAACTCCCCAACCTACTCCGGTTGCTAATGCTTAAAAGCTACTCCGCTTCCAAGACTTTTGTTTTGGGCTACTCCGCCGAAAGACTCCTTGCTTAAAGCTTTGGGCTACTCTGCCGAAAGACTTCATGCTCAAAAGCTACTCCGCTTCGAAGATTTCGTGCTTAAGGATAACTCTATCCTAAGACTTTTTGGTTCTACCCGTTTGTTACAAGACCACTTATCTCAATGTTGTTCACTCAATTGAACGGAGGAGATAAAGTTTAAGTACAAAACACGGGATCCTTGAACACGACTAAAACGACTAGGTGCAACAACAAACTCAAGTAAAAGACTCAAAAGATAAATAAACAAACTTGCAAAAGATTCAAAGATTTTGAAATGATAAGCGGTTTTGCAAAGTTAATTTACTCGATTGAAAGCTTAAGTCTTTTTCAGTTTAAAACTCGTTTGTTGCACACTTGTAAAAATGAATTAAGCAAACTATTTATAATGTTCAAGTAGTATACTTTACATTAAAATATCTTACACTCATAAGCACAAGTGATTAAAATAATGTAAGTAGTTTGCTTGGGCAACATGCAAAGCCAACCGAATTTCTCACCAAGAAACCGAGTATTCTTCCTCAAGAAATCGGTGCCTAAGATTGCAAGAAATCAGATTGTGCACACATACAAAAATAGGCTGGGTTTTTCAACAAGAAACAAGCATAAATGGTTGTGTTTATGGGAACCATAAACATTTCCATAAATGTAAAAGCAAACAACTCTTTTATGGTAAGTGTCTTATTGTACAAGCAAACTCTTTAGCAAGTCATTGAAAGCTTATTTTTCTTTAAAAGAGTTCAAAATATTTCCAGAATACATTTGTGAACAATGAAATCATTTTAACAAAGATTCAAATATTTTCGAAATATTTCTTTCAAAGACGAGCCTTAATTAACTGTTGACTCAACTGTTGTTTTTGCACCTAAACGTAAATTCGTGTTAAACGATCACCTTACAACACATGACATTAGCACTAATGACTATCTTCATCTTTGATCTTCATGATGACATTCTTGATAACCTTGAATTGACAATTGGAGCTTCATGCTACATGGTTAAACTTAAGAGGCACACAATTAAATAACAAATGAGATTAATTTGTCTTAAGGTATCATCAACACTAGCTTAATCAAATTGGGTTTCTTCAAAGTGCTTACTGGTGTTGAGGGTGAGATTAGAAAGAATTGCAGTGTTGTTAATCCGTTTTAGCGTACAACTAAAACTATTACATTACATTGGTAATTAACGTTTGACTAGGTTGTAGTTTTGATTAGGTTTCTTAGCTTCTTATTTTCTTGGTCCAATTCGTTCATTCTTATAAAGTACACGGGTGTGAAAATTGTACTCCGTATGTAAAATTTAGCTGAACAATACTTTGTCGAATAAAGTACTCCGTACTTTTTTTTTACTTATTTTATTTTATTTTATTTTATTTTATGCTATTTTTTTTTCCTATATCCATTCCTGTACAATCTTAAGAAATTGCTCAACTTGACACATTATTGCATAGATGTATTGATGTTGCATATGATATGTTATATACTTACTCCACAGGGGAGGCCCATTGGATTTGGAGGCCCTGTTCTAAATACTAGGTGGATGCCCTTACAATGATCGCGTCATATTTTTTTATAGTCATAAAAAAATATGAGACCTTTAATGTATGAGGAGGCGTAATATTTAAAATTTGAATACTATAAATATAAAATTAATCTCGTCAATTTTTCGATTTAAGTCATATTACTTTAATTACATTATTTTGTTTTTTGTGAACAAATGTTCGCTCTATTTCTTCCAATTAGCGTTTTTATACTTTTATTTCTAGAAGTAAAGTAATTAGAAAAATAAGGCTACAATAAAAAAATAGTCAGAAAGTGCATTATTGACAATGACATATTCGTTTCGTTAAATAAGATCACTTTTTTACACCATTCTTATTTAAGACCGTCTTAACTTATAGATGATTTTCACACCCGATTAAATTAGAAGTAGAAGTAAAACAAGGGTGTTAGAGGTTTCAAGATAGTACGGTCATAAGCAAGATGAACGTTTTTTTTTTAAAACGACAAAATTATCAAGTCACTTGCACTAATATGATGGATTTGCTTTTAAATATTGAAGGGGAAATTTCATACGAATGAACTTTTAAAATTTACGAAAACGAAATAAGAGATAAAAAAAGAATGAAACTAAAATAATTAATTAACGCTAACTAATGAAAAAAAAATAGAAATACAACAAAAAAATCCAAAAATAATTGATGTAAAATTACAGCTTGAGGACTCGAGCCTGGGATTTCATTAGGCTTTTGTTGTTGTTTGTTATTACTTATTAGGCCCATTACCACTATGCCATAGGAATAAAAATCCTAGAGAGATAAAATCCTCTATTTTTTGAATGCTAGAACCAAATAATGGTCTCCCGCCGGAGACTATCCCAACATCACCTACTGGTATCAACTCATCCCCAATTCCTGGCCATGATTCATTATTCCCTCCGCTCCCCAAAAATTCCAAGAGGAAAACTATGCATATTGATTCATTCAATGCCCAGAATTCAGTCGCCCCAAACACAAGTATACCAATCCTAGTCATTTCCGTACCCAATTCTAATGAGATATCAGGGAGTCCAGCATCCTCCTACAAATCAACGGTACAAGGATTTGATGATGGAGCTAGCCCTATGAACGATCTGTCTCTTGCTGATATCGATATTGAATCAGAGGATGATGCAGATGAAGCAGGAGATGAAGAAGATGAGATGTGCCCTAGGATATGCTTGACCAAGATGGAAAAAACAATCATCAGGAAACCGTGGAGACATTCAATTATCATAAAGATGTTTGACAAAAACATCGGGTATTTATCGCTAATGCGAAAACTACAAGCGAAATGGTCGATTAAAGGCAAACTAACATTAACTGATCTCACGCATTCATACTACATTGCACGATTTTCATCAAAGCAAGATTACGATTTCGTAATGACCCAAGGTCCATGGATGATTGATGACCGCTATCTTACAATCAGGAAATGGGTGCCCAACTTCGTCCCTTCGGAAGACAACATATTAAAGCTCACAGCGTGGGTTCATATCCCGAATCTACCAGTTGAATATTTTAATTCTACTTTCTTAAAGAAAGTCGGATCAAAGATAGGGCAAGTGATACATATTGATAACAACACGGCTACTGCTCAAAGAGGCCAATTTACTCAGTTAAGTGTCGAAGTCGATATTTCTAAGCCTTTACTGTCAAAGTTCAAATTGAATGGCAAAGTATATGGTATCCAGTATGAAGGCTTAAAGATGATTTGCTTTAAGTGTGGTAAATTAGGCCATACAACTGAACAATGCAAGAAAGATGAGTCTTCGAAAACTGTCATGGAAGTAGAAGACCAGAGTGATGTACATCCTGATGCCAATGCTCATATAAGGGCTAATTTGTTAGATGCAGGTCTCAGACCAGAAGAGAGTGCGGATTTCGGAGAATGGATGGTTGTCAAGAAACCACCTCGAAGAAAGCAGGTCATCTCTGGTAAGCAAGCAACAGGTCCGGGCAATGAAGGCACAATATTCAATTTTGGTCAATCGTCGAAATCCTCGGGGTCAAGATTTGGTATCCTCGAAATAAATCCTGAAGATCCTATGGCCCAGTCAATCCCAAATCAAGCAACTGATTACGCTCCAAAATCTGGTAGTATTCCTCCACAAAATCTTGCTTCAAATAAAATTATTAACCAAAGAATTATTTCTTTAAACAAACAAACAAATAAACTTCTGTCAAATTCTTTCCCTAAAATAAATATTAATAAATTTACCAAAAAAGATATGCAAAATCAATCCACCTCCATTCTTTCTAAAAAGTCTATTAGCCATAAGAATCTTCAAAATTCATCTGTTATTCTACAAGATATTACTAATATCCCAGCCATCACAAAATTTCCCAATACCACGCTTATACCAAATAATACCCCAGTTTTTTCGTCCACCCTCAAGGATCCACCCTTAGTTTCTGAGTCTGCCCACAACAATGAATCCACACCCATACTTTTATTATCACGACCCCCACCTCCCTCAACCTCGATGTCTACCTCAGAACCCCCAGATCGAGGTCATCCCCCCAACTCATAAAGTGGAAATATCCACTTGGTCGGAGATGGCAACTCCTTACTTGGGAATAATGATATCGGAATGCCCAATCATGGACGTGAGAATCGAACTAGCGAAGAGCAACTCCTCGAATCTAACAATGGAATTGTCGATACCATGGAGTATTGACAGTGTCTTAAAGCTTGTAAGCAGAGCCTATCTATCATCTCTAAATTATTTACCTGATTTAATGAGTACAAGAATACCAATTTGACCCCTAACCTACCCCATATTAAATTTATGGTATGGAATGTTCAAGGCACAGGCAATATGAACAAAATCAGCGCTATTAAGGAAGTACTTCGAGTTTATAAGCCATCTGTTTTAGCACTAGTTGAGACCCATATGGGAGGGGATCATGCTATCAAGCTAGGGAGCATCCTTGGGTATACTGGGCACTCTCGAGTAAATGCGATTGGATTTAGCGGGGGTATTTGGCTATATTGGAAAACAGAGGTAGTCATAGTGTCTTCGGTTACAGAGCACCCGCAGTATATCACAGTAGAAGTAGCTAGGATCGGGGAATTTCCCTGGTTTTTTTCAGCAGTCTATGCAAGCCCGGACCCTACCAATCGGCGGGAGCTGTGGAATGAATTAGAAACCTTTGCACGGAATAATAATAGACCTTGGCTGATCGCTGGTGACTTTAATGAGACTCGTTATCTTAGTGAAAGACATGGGGGACGCGAATATGGCAAGGAGATGTAAGAATTTTAACAATTGGATAGAGAATTGCGAGTTTATTGAATTGGCATTCACCGGAGCACACCACACCTGGGCACGGGGCAATACCGAGGAGACTAGGAAAAGTGCGAGATTATATAAGGTATTATGTAATGCGGAGTGGGGAACTCTGTTTGAGGAAGCAATGGTGAAGCACCTGCCGGCAATTCAGTCTGACCACTGTCCTCTTCTAATATCACCAAATGGTTTCGCTCCTCTTAATGCCGTCAACAGACCCTTCCGCTTTCAAGCATGCTGGCTTACCCATGAGAGTTTCAAGGAATTTGTTGATGCTAGTTGGCCAACTGAAGGCGTTTTTCCAACACGGCTAGAATCACTGTCGAGGAAACTTCAAAACTGGAATTCAGAAATTTTTGGCGATATTTTTAAGAAGAAAAGAACGCTAATGGCACTAATAAGAGGATGTCAAAGAGAGCTTTCGTTGGTTGGGCAGAGTCATCTTATCAAATTAGAATCGAAATTACGTAAAGAACTTGATGAAGTTCTTGCTCAAGATGAACTTTTATGGTATCAAAAGTCGAGGTTAGAATTCATTAAAGACGGAGATCGCAACACGGCCTATTTTCATGTTATCACGCTTATTCGTCGTTGGCATAACAAGATTAATTCGCTAAAAAATAATGAAGGGCAGTGGATTGATGATACGACAGAAATTAAGAACATTGTGGTCGAGTATTTTAAAAACTTATATACTGATGATAATTGTTCAAGTGAATTAGAAAATATACCTTGGGATTTGTTTCAAGATTTTAATAATGAGGACTGGGAGTGGCTCACAAGACCGTTCTATATAGCGGAAATTGAACAAGTTATTAACCACATGGGCTCACTCACGGCTCTAGGTTCGGACGGATTTCAAGCTCTTTTTTATCAGAAGAATTGGCCTCTTATCGCTCCTTCACTATGTGACATGGTTATCAAAGCGCTTGAGGGGAAGGGTTTTCCGGAAGGGCTAAATGACACCCATCTTGTTCTTATACCAAAGGTAAATACTCCAGAATCGATTACTCAATTCCGTCCTATAAGTCTATGTAATGTTGCCTACAAAATTATCAGCAAAACTCTTGCAAACCGTATTAAGAAGGCGCTACCCCACGTTATTTCTGAGACGCAAAGCGGGTTTGTTCCGGGCCGCCAAATTACTGATAATATAGTTGTTTTTCAAGAGGTTATACACTCTATGCGTAAAAAGAGAGGGAAAACCGGCCATGGCTATTAAAATCGATCTTGAGAAAGCTTATGACCGTCTACGATGGAGTTTTATCCACACTACTTTAAGTGACATGGGACTCCCGATCCTTCTTATTAATGTTATTATAGAATGTGTTCGATCACCTCGTATGCGGATTTTGTGGAATGACGAACCAACATCTCAGTTTATTCCGTCACGGGGTATCCGTCAAGGGGACCCATTATCCTTGTATCTTTTTGTTATGTGTTTATAAAAGTTACAACAACCTATCGATTTAAAGGTTCGCAACCATAATTGGAAGCCAATTACTCTATGTCGAGATGGACCCATGATTACGAATCTCTTTTTCGCGGATGACATAGTAATTTTTGGGGAGGCTTCTGTCGAACAAGCTCAAGTAATCAATTATGTCATCAATAATTTTTGTAAAGCTTCCGGTGAAAAGGTCGGTGCAGCTAAGTCTCGAGTATTCTTCTCCAATAACACGGAAACTAGCATCAGAACCAAGGTGTGTGAGGCCTTGGGTTTCGAAGAAACGAATGACTTGGGAACTTATCTCGGGGTGCCTACTATAAATGGTCGGGTTACTAGGCAAACGTTTGCTTATTTAGAAGAAAAGATTAATAAAAGATTAGCAGGGTGGTCGACTAAGCGTTTATCTTTTGCCGGGAGAGCAACTCTTGTTCAATCCACACTGACTACCATAGCAAATTATAGTATGCAATCGGCTAAAATCCCAAGATCAGTTTGCGATTCTATAGACAGGAAGTCTCGTCGTTTTTTATGGGGAGGTAACGAGGAAAGGAATTCAGTCCATCTAATTTCGTGGGAAAATGTACAGAAACCTAAATCGCTTGGAGGAATCGGTATTCTATCGGCAAGGCAAGCTAATGCGGCATTCTTAACTAAATTAGGATGGAGAGTTATAGCTGAACCAAGGAGTTTGTGGTCTCGAGTTCTTCGAGCCAAGTATTGTAACAATCGTTGTGACATCAATATCTTTCAAGCGAAGACAAGTATGTCTAATGTGTGGGTGGGTATATCGTTGCAAGCTAAAACCATAGCAAGAGGAACAGCCACGACGGTGGAAAATGGCCGACGCACTCTGTTTTGGGTTCACGCATGGGTCGATGGAGTGTGCCTTTCCGACCATGCTAACACTCATATCCCTGAGGCCATCTTGAGTGCTTCAGTAAGCGATATGTGGTGTGCCAATTCAGGGTGGAAATGGGAGCTTTTCTCTTACTTTCTACCACAGTCTATCCTCCAAAAAATTGCTTCCATTTCCCTGATAGAAGACCCTGATATGGAGGACTCACTCTACTGGATTGTCACTTCAACAGGTAAATTATCGATAAAATCGGCCCTTGGTTTTTTGCAGACCGAGAATATAACGAACGAGACTGAACCAATAATTTGGCGTACCTTATGTCGATTACCTATACAACAACGTGTCAGAATGTTCTTATGGCTAGCAGCTCACGAGAGATTAATGGTAAATGTTAATAGAGTTAAACGTAATATGGGAGATAATCCTCTATGCCCACGGTGCGACGAAGACGAAGAGACCACTGACCATCTTCTCCGTCACTGCCCTATCTCACGGCAAGTTTGGAGTCTTCTCGGTGTAGATAGCTCAAATCCCATATTTTATAATTCGCCTTTCCTCGACTGGATTACGAAGTGTGCAGGTAATGGAGTTGAGACGTTTGAACCAAATTGGTCGATTTTCTTTGCCATAACGTGTTGGTGGCTTTGGAAATGGCGCAATAATATCGTGTTTGGGCGTGAGTCAGACAATCCAACGGATCATAGAGCTTTCCTACACCATCAGTTTGAAGTTAAGAAAAGAGCATTCGACCGTTTTGATATTTTCATTCCTAACTCGCAACCGGTGAATACGGAAGTTTATATTCACTGTCTACCACCCCCACATAATTGGATTTTACTAAATACAGATGGCGCGTCAAAGGGTAACCCAGGTCCGGCAGGAGGAGAAGGAGGAGGAGGAATTTTTCGCGACGAGACGGGCAATTTCATCTCTACCTTTTATTTTTCGTGTGGGAATTGCACCTCCCTGAAGGCTGAGTTCCTCGCTCTCTTAGCGGGATTAGAGAAGGCGAGAATGATGCGGGTTAATAGACTCCTAATTCATATGGACAATCGTCCGTGTGTTAATATTATTAACGAGAAGCAGCTTGTGAGCAATAGCCTTAAGTTCATCATCAAGCAATGCCATGATTTAATGAATGAAGAAGGATGGGTAGTCAAGCTTGAACATTCGTATAGAGAGGCGAATAGGGCTGCGGATTATTTAGCTAATCAGGGAGTTTATTCAAGTACTGTTATTAATTATTTAGACACTCCGAGTCATGGGCTTCGACCCATCCTTCGGGAGGATATCTTTGGGGTCGCTATTCCCCGTGTAATAGCTAATACTTAATTTTCGGAGCTTTGCCCCTCGTGAGTACCCAAAAAAAAAACACTATGCCATAAGAAGAACTGTTAACTTTATAGAATGTTAATACGCACTTTAACAATAACTCCTTCCAAGTGAGGCCTCCAACCCTATTGGGCCCCGGTTCGGTGAACCTAATTGAACCACTTAAGGGCCGCCCTTGTTACTCCATTTCATTGAATTCTATACGTTGTTTTTTTTACACTATTCATAAGTAAGGAAAATTTTTTATACAACTTATAATATATTTCATAAAAGATAGTCAAGTTAAATCTAGTTTAAATTGTCTTACCGACTACAATGTGAATATCAATTTTTTATGATTTTTAGTATTATTGTAACTAAAAATATGAACAAAAGAAAACAAACATTGATATATATGTGTATGGAATGGAGGAAGTATTAACAATTGATGGACTATACAACCAGTTGTATATGTTGTACGGTGTAGAATCTGAGCTTTGTGATAAAGTATCTGAGCTTTATGTTAAAGAATATGAGCTTTATTAGAAAGTATTGAATTCATCCATTTACACATTAAAAACATGAACTTTGAATTAGCTCAGAAAGAATACATATAAACTCAGATTCTTATACCTTGGTTGTACAATGCTTATGGTACAACTGGTTGTATAATCCTATTTGTGAAGTATTAATGTTACACATTTGTATTGTCACCCGACTTGAGCTATAATATTCATATTTTAGCTCAATTTATGCATCAATCTAAAGTCGTCCGTTGGCAAGTTGCTATCTCTGTCGTTCGTTACATAAAAATGAATCTGAGTCTGCCTTTCCTTCCAATTTTGATCTTCATCTACGGGATTATTGTGATGCCAATTGGGCTAGTTGTCCGCATAGTTACTTAACGATCTTTAACCGCTTACTTTGTATTTCTGACAAACAAAGAAACAAACAATTGTCTCCTGTTCTTCGACTAAGGCTGAATATGGCTCTTTAGCTGTTGGGAAAGTAACCCCAACATTATTGATGAGCTAGTAACATATGAATCTTTGTGTTTAGAGTTATGCTTTAAGTTAGTTGTATTTACACATTAGATGTTTATGTTACTAAGTGTAAATATTAGGAGTTATGTTAGTAAAGTATTAAGGCTCTTTATGTTACTAGATGAGCTAAGACTTAGGAACTTATATAAATAAGGGTCATGAGTCGTGTTGGATAACTAAAAGAGTGTGTATGCTTAATATTCCGAGTTAAGCATAGTTGGAATCTTTACTAGTAGTTAAGTGTTGGAGGATTGATTGTATTATTGTTAGTGGTTGAATAATAATAATACAGGCTGGGTTGTGGGTTAATCCCATAACAAATATATTGTGTCTTTGCATTTTATGTTATTTGTACCAAAAACCTCAACAAAGTTTTGGTACAAAGTTTGAGATGGAGTTGTTCAATGGTAACAACAATTTTTCGTTGTGGCAAAGCATGATAAATGATGTTCTCATACAACAGGGGTTGTATGCGACTCTTGAAGATAAGAAGCCCGATGATGATGTTCAAGTTCTCAAATGGGAGGACATGAAGTTGCGTGCGGTTAGTACAATCCGTTTAGCCCTTGCATCCGAAATCAAGTATAGTGTGTTAGAGGAGACAAATCCAAAGGAGTTATGGACCAAGTTATGTACGGTTTACAATGCGAAGTCCTTGTCTAGCAAACTATTCTTGAAGAAAGATCTTTTCGATCAATGGCTTGATCACCCAATTGGCGAGTTTAGATAAGACGTTCAAACAAGAAGATAAGGCAATAATATTGTTGGCTTCTCTTCCCAAAAAGTATAACACGGTTATTACTAGTTTACTTGTGGGGAAGACAACATTGGCCTTAGATGAGACCGTTGTGGTTTTGCTCGAGTCGAAAAAATTGATGAAGCAAGGAAGTGGTGGCTCTTCAAGTGATGGAGGAGTTTTTGTGGTTGAATATCGCGGCAAGAAGAAGGACAGTTTGAAAAAGCACAATCCCAATATCAATTGCTTCTAATGCGGTGAGTTAGGTCATACAAGAACTATGTGTCCTAAGGCTAAAGAAGATTTGAAGGAGTTGAAAAAAGATCGTGCTAGTGGGGTTGCAGCAATGGCAGAAATTGATGATGTAGAACTCTTAATGGTTTATGGGAAAAAAGAACCTAAAGAAAGTTGGGTGTTAGCTAGATTCAGGAACTTCCTATCATATATGTGGAATAAGAGAGTTGTTCCCTTCTTATGAAGAATGTGAAGGTAAGGTGGTTAGTAGTTTGCCAATGGTGATAAGGCAAAAATTGAAGGGATTAGTGAAGTAAAAATGGACTTCATTACGGCCAAGTTAGAAGATTTGGTGATGTTAGATACATACCAAACATTAGAAGAAATTCTATCTCATTAGGCAGATTAGATGGATTCTGTTGTACCATTCATGTTGAGAATGTGAGAATGGTGTTTTGGAGGTCACTAAAAAAGATAAGGTGATTCTCGAAGGTAAACGAGGTGAAACTAACTTATTCACATTTGATGGAAGATGTGTTGAAGATAGGTTAGTTCAAGGGGAGATTCTCCCAGGTTAAGGTTGGGTCGTTCCGCTCGATGATTAACAAGCTCAAAGTAATGTTAGGGTTAAGGGAAGGTTTGTTGGGAAAGTAACCCCAACATTATTGATGAGCTAGTAACATATGAGTCTTTATGTTTAGAGTTATACTTTAAGTTACTTGTATTTACACATTAGATGTTTATGTTACTAAGTGTAAATATTATGAGTTATGTTAGTAAGGTATTAGGGATCTTTATGTTACTAGATGAGTTATGACTGGGGAACTTATATAAATAAGGGTCATAAATCATGTTGGATAAGTAAAAGAGTGTGTATGCTTAATATCCCAAGTTAATTAAACATAGTTGAAAACCTTAACTAGTAGCTAATTGTTGGATGATTGATTGTATTATTATAAATAATAATAATAATACAGGGTGAGTTGTGAGTTAAATCCATTACAAATATTTTGTGTCTTTTTATCTGTACTAAAAATTCCAACATTAGCATGACTTTGGACTTCTCTCTAGGGTTTCTATGAGAGCCTCCGTCTAATCTTCGTCTTTAGGGTCATCCTTTCTCTTCAAGGAGCCTTCTACTTTTCTCGTGGTGATTTCTAGACATCGAAATAGGGTTTGGTCTCATTTTTTATTCTCGACATGGCATCAAGTTCCGATTTGAGGCAAAGGAAGGGCAAAAACGTAGTGGGAGAGGATGAAGAGTTTGTTTGGGATGTGGGAGAGGAGGAGACGGAAACTGATAAAACGAAGGCCATTCTGGTGGGCAGAATCTGGACGTCGAAGGCAATAAATGCAAGGGCTGCAATCGACACCATGACAAAATTGTGGAACCCTAAAGGTAATGTTGCTGGAAACCTAATTGATGTTAAAAATAAGATTTTCATTTTCAAGTTTGAACTTGAGAGCGATAAAGTTAAGGTAGTCGATGGGCAACCGTGGCATTTCGATAAATTCATTTGGTGCTTTAATGACCCCATAAGTGATGGTAAAGTGTCTGATACACCACTATACCATGTTCCGTTTTGGGCTAGGGTTTATGATTTGCCATTGAGGGGACATACGAATTTGGATAATGTTCGGAGACTAGGAATGCAGTTAGGCCGTTATGTGGGAGTCGATGAAGCGCCAATGCCTGAAGTGGAGAGGGCTGTCCGGGTTAGGGTTCTACACGATGTGCGTTCCTCGTTGCGTGATTCTGTGAAAGTTATACTAGCGAAGGGAGAGAAGGTCGAATTTGAAGTGAAGTATGAAAGACTTCCTATATTTTGTTACGGCTGTGGAGTCTTAGGACACGGAGAAAAGGATTGCGACGATGGGCCATATGAAGAAGGGGAGCTTCGATTTAGCGAAAATTTGAGGGCCTCACCACGGAGGGTGGTGAAAACCATGGCTGAGGTCAATCATACAAAAGCTAGGGCATTGTTTGGAGTTTTTGAAGAAGAGCAAAGGCGATATGAAGAGGAGGCAGTATCGAATATGATAGCGAAACTCCAAAGCATATCTATTAAAGGCAAATCGAGGAGTGTGGTAAAGGAGGGCAGAGGGGAGTGTAGTGCTGAAAATTTGAGGCGAAGAGAGGAAGTGCAGAGGAGTAGGAAAAATGACGGGATGAGAGAAGGAGGGGAAACTAATGTGGAGAGCGTGGAGACAGTAGGAAGTTTGTTGGGTGGGGAGGAGGTGGATGTAAGGGAGAATACCGTAGTGGAGAGTGGAGAGCAGCAGGAGGAGGGAGAGATAATGGCGATGGCTGGTGTAGGGCAGGGTCAGGAAGGTGAAAAGGGGAGAGGGGAGGCGAGGAAGTGGACGAGGAAATATAAGGAGCCAAAGGAAGGAGGACAGGGAGGAAGAGAGACCAGTATGGTGCATACGGGTGAAAAAAGGAGTTGTAGTGTACTGGGGAGTGAAGGACGTGAGGATGGGGTGTCTAAATATCGAAAAATCATGGATGTATGTTCATCTGAGGCGGAGGTTGAGGGCGCTCAACCCCGCCGGGCCCAATGAATCTCTTAAGTCTCAACTGCAGGGGGCTGGGCAATCCCGCTGCAGTTAGTGGTCTCCGTAATTTACTACGGAAAGAGGCCCCCGCCTTGGTCTTTCTCTCCGAGACCAAGCTGAGCGGTGAAGAATTTAGGAGAGTTCGGGCTAGTTTTGATGAGTATGAGGGAATGGAGGTGGATAGTGTGGGGAGGTCTGGGGGTTTGGCGTTTATGTGGAAGAAGCATGTTCGTTGTACGTTTCGGTCGGCTTCGGTTCACCATATGGATTTCGAGATTATGGAGGATGATGGGTCTTGGAGAGCGACGGGTTTCTATGGGTGGCCGAGTGTTTCTGAGAGGCATCTTTCGTGGGAACTGCTCCGATTACTAGGAACACAATATAATGGTCCGTGGGTGTGTATTGGGGATTTTAACGAGGTACTCTTTGCGACGGAAATGAAAGGGGGAGTGCGACCACAAAGACAAATGAATAATTTCCGGGAAGCAGTGGACGATTGTGGATTGAGGGATGTCGAGTTTGAGGGGCACATGTTTACATATGACAATGGACAGGCGGATGACGATAATAGGCAAAGTCGAATAGATAGGGCCTTGTGCAATGAGGCTTGGATCGATTTGTTTCCGAGAGCTAAGCTTACCCATCTAGAGCGTGAGTGGTCTGACCACGCCCCAATCTTGTTGCGTATGGTGCGTAGAAACCGTGAGGAGCAGCCGGTTAATAAAATTTTCCGGTTTGAGCATATGTGGGTGGGGGCGGATGGTTGCGAAGGAGTGGTTCAAGAGGCCTGGGATAGCGGGGGCACGGACCTGGTTGATTTATTAGCTCGGTGTGCGGAGGATTTACATAAGTGGAAGGGGGTTAGCATAGGCAAAGTGATGAGAGACTTGAAGAAAAAGCGAAGGCGTTTAGAGGTGTTGAATGCGGGGGGGAGGTCGAGGAGGGCAGTAATGGAGAGGAAGGCGGTGGTGAAGGAGATAGCGGAATAGTTAAAGCAAGAGGAGCTGTTTTGGAGGCAAAGATCACGGGCAATTTGGCTTAAGGAGGGTGATAGGAATACGAAATTCTTCCATAGAAAAGCAACACAACGCAAGGAGAAGAATCATATAGCCAAATTAGTTGATAATGAGGGTAGGGTTTGGGAAGGCAGGGATAACATTTCTAAGGTGGCTAGGGAGTATTTTGAGGATGTTTTTGCTACGAGGCAGCCGACTGGGTTCGAGCATCTGCTTGATGGAGTAGAAGGGAGGGTTACCGAGAGGATGAATATGCTTCTTCGATGCGATTATACAGAGGAGGAGGTTGTGACCGCGCTGAATCAAATGCATCCATTGAAGGCTCCCGGACCGGATGGCATGAATGGGTTGTTCTATCAAACCTATTGGCACATTGTGGGACAAGCTGTGACTCGAACGGTGATAGGCATTCTACGAGGAGCTCCTTTCCTGGAAGGTATTAATAAAACTCACATTGTTTTAATTCCAAAAAAGAAGGCTCCGGATAAAATGACTGATTTTCGCCCGATTAGTTTATGCAATGTAATTTATAAATTGGTGTCGAAAGTGTTAGCTAACCGGCTTAAAACTTTCTTGGGTGAGATTGTGTCGGAAAATCAAAGTGCCTTTACCCCGGGTCGTCTCATTACTGATAACATTCTGGTTGCTTTCGAAATGTTTCACTATATGAAAAATTCCAAACATAAGAATGGGTATATGGCTCTCAAACTTGATATGTCTAAAGCTTATGATAGAGTGGAGTGGAATTTTTTGGAGAGAGTTTTAATCAGAATGGGAATGGATACGAGATGGGTGAATAGGGTAATGCTATGTGTGACTTCGGTGCGTTTCTCTGTTCTTATCAACGGCTCCCCGACGGAAGAATTTTGCCCTAAGCGAGGACTTAGACAAGGCGATCCGCTGTCCCCATATTTGTTTATTTTGTGTGCGGAGGTCTTATCTAGTATGATGAGAAGGGCAGCGGAGATTGGGTCTATTCATGGTGTACGGGTTGCCCCTCAGTCGCCTATGGTAACACATTTGCTTTTTGCGGACGACAGTATTTTCTTTGTGAAGGCAACGATTAATGAAGCGACTAAGGTGCAGGAAATCCTACATGAGTACGCAGGAGCCTCGGGGCAAGTCATTAATTTCGACAAAACAACGGTTTCTTTTAGCCGGGGGACAAGAGAACGAGATAAAAGCGGGGTTACCCAAGTTTTGGGGGTGCGTATGGTGGATGGGCAGGATCGTTATTTGGGGTTGCCGACCATGGTGGGAAAATCGAGAAGTGTGGTGGCGAATGTTGTACGCGATAAACTGGGGAAGAAGCTACAAGGATGGAAAGGGCGTTGTTTTTTCGAAGGCGGTCGGGAAGTGTTGATAAAAAGCGAGCCCAATCAATCCCAACCTATGCTATGAGCGTCTTCAAACTCCCGGATAATTTTTGTAACGAACTTCGGTCCCTTGTTTCGCGTTTTTGGTGGGGAGCAGCTCGGGGTAAGGCGAAAATTCCTTGGGTTGCGCGGTCAAAGATGTGTAAGCCGAAGGGGATGGGTGGCCTGGGATTTAGGGACTTTCATAAGTTCAACATGGCGCTTCTCGGAAAACAAGCTTGGCGGTTCTTGACCGATAAATCTAGCCTCATGGTTCGAGTTCTTAGAGGTAAATATTTCCCCACGGGTAGGTTTTTGGAAGCTAACCTTGGAGATAATCCTAGCTATACGTGGCGAGGAATTTGGGAAGCCCGAGAGGTGTTGAAACTGGGTGTACGGAGACGCATAGGAGACGGCTTGACTACGAAAGTTTGGGTCGATCCATGGGTTCCACATACACGATCAAGGATGATCCTTTCCCCGCGAGGTGAAGCACCGGGCTGATATGATGGTAGCGGATTTGTGGTCGGCTGATGGAGGTTCGTGGGACTTGGCTAAGGTGAGTGAATTGTTTCTTCCTTTCGAACAAGAACGAATCCTAAAGATACGCATAAGTAACACGAGACCTGAGGATGGATGGACATGGGACCTCGAAAAGAATGGGGACTATTCGGTAAAGTCCGCATCTGAGCTTTGCTTGGTGGAGAATGGGAGGCGTTGGGTCATCGGATTGTATACGGGAAAAGGCGCTGTGGAACCGTATTTGGAAAGCGAATGTTTGGCCCCGAGTTAAGGTGTTTATGTGGCGATTCAGAACGAGGCAATTGCTACAAAAACGAACATAGCTACTCGAATCCATTCCGTGGATGCGGGGCGCCCGATGTGTGGTTGCGAGTTGGAGACTAGTCTTCATCTTGTAAGGGGTTGTGGGTGGACGGGAAGGGTGTGGGATAGGTTGGGGTTGGAGGTTAGGAGGACGGAGGGGTATGTGCGGGTGAGGGAGTGGGTGGAGGATGTGTGGAGGGAGTTGGGGGATAGCGAGATAGATACTTTCATCTTTGGGTGTTGGGCGATGTGGGAAGCAAGAAATAAAATGGTGTTTGAAAACGAGAAGATTGAGGTGTCGAAGGTGGTTAAGAGGGTGGAGGGAATGAGGCGGGAGTTGGAGGTTGATATACACAACAGGGAGGGGAGAGTGGTAGCAGTAGGAGGTGGTGGACAGTGGGAGAAACCGGAGACAAGGCTTTGTGAAGTCGAACACCGACTCGGGGGTAAAGGAGGGCCGGGGATTGGGGATTGGGCTAATCGGTCGTGGAAGTGAAGGGGAGGTGGTGTGGGGAATGGCGGAGCATAGGATGGAGGAGATGGAGGTACGGCTGGCGGAGGCGTTAGCAATTCTTGAAGGCGTTAAAGAGGCAAGGAGGCGCGGCCACACGAGTATTATTATCGAGAGTGACTGCAAGACGGTGATTGAGGCTTTGAAGACGAAGGAGAAAGGAAATAGCGACTTTCATTTTCGCTAGATGACATTCTTTATTTTTGTTCGATTTCGATTATGTTTGTTGGTCTTTTGTAAGTCGAAAACTTAATGGTGTAGCTCATGAGCTTGCCCATTTTGATTCGACACTCATAGGTAAGCAATTTTGGGATAGTTCGCTACCCGAACATGTTATGTCGTTGGTTTTTAGTGATATCAATGAAATGAGGTAAACCCGATTTGGGGTTGTTTCAAAAAAAAAAAAAAAAAAAAAATTCCAACATTAGCTTATAGGACGTGTGAATTATGGCTTTATTCCTAATGCGACTAAGTGCGCGCTTCGATTGACCAAAAAAAAATTATGGCTTTATTCCTTGTTGTCCACGTTTGGGGTCCAACCCGACAAACCTATAAACTTTTATTGTGATTGCTCGTCAAACTGCCCTTTACATTGCTTGATATCTAGTGTTCCATAAAAGAACAAAGTATATTTTGGTTGTCAGTCATTTGGTTCGAGATGAGATCATTCATGGTACGATTGCATCGTCTTATATGCATTCCTCAACACAATTGGCTTGACATTAACATTTCAATGTTGTACTACTTCATTATTGCTAATCAATTTATAAATTAAAAGACAAAATTGTTGATTACAGCCTTTTAAAAATCACTTTTTGAAAATTACAGCCTTATATAATTTTTTTTGTAAATTACATCCAAAATATTACTTTTCTTCTAAAATTGCACCAACTTGAGGATTCCGGTGAATTTTGATGATGTTTTGATGTTGTTTGGGGTGATTAATTGGTTTGTGTTAAGGAGAGGTAAGAAATCTGGGTAAGTAGGCTCTCAAATAATAAAGGGTATATCAATAAAACATCAACAAAATTCACCGGAATCCTCAAGTTGGTGCAATTTTAGAAGAAAAGTAATATTTTGGATGTAATTTACAAAAAAAATTATATAAGGCTGTAATTTTCAAAAAGTGATTTTTAAAAGGCTGCAATCAACAATTTTCTCAAATTAAAATGACATTTAACCAAACCACTTAAATTATGGCATACTAAATTTGCAGTTACAAAAACTTCCATTCATATTATAATATAGTCATTACACAAGAAATTACGCTACTAGTACATAACTAGTGTAGATCCCGTGCTGAAGCACGATATTTTTTAGATTTGATTTATAAAGAGACAGTCTCAATAAAATTATTTGCATAACTTAACTGTACTTCTAATTTAATGTTATAATGTACTAATATAATATTAGTAAGAGGTAAAAAAGAAAGTTATTTTTGCCTTAAACTATAAAAATATTATTTTATTAAACTTTAAGTTACTATTAAGAATAATTTATGACATTAAAATGTAATTAAAACGCGTATTATGCTTGTAAAGAATACCAATAAAAACAATATTCGTATATATGTATTTATGGTAGAAATTGAGAAGGTAAGCAGTTTGGAATTACTATATTATTAAGAAGGTTTTACTCAAAAAAAAAAAAAAGGTAAGGAATTTGCGAGATAATCTAATTAAGTAAGGATTTCAGTATATATGTATTTAGGGTATATATTTTCCAATTAGTGTAGCTAATTAGTGGAGTCAATTAAATGTGAGTATATTTAGAAAAGATTTGGCTAGAGTATATTTAGAAAATAAGAATTAGTCAAATATAACATTGAGCGCAATTTTTCAGTATTCTTTAACATACATGGGCGGGAATTTTGAGCGAGAATATTTTAGATGTGTTAATCTTTTAGTATATAGGGGATTTCTCGTATCACTTTTTTTTTTGAGTTACGAGGGAATCTGTAGCCGTTATCTTCGGTGCGCACTAGGTAAACCTTCATGTATACGTAATAGTCTGCAGCTAAGTCATTCGAGAGTGACAGACTCGAAATCTAGAAGGCAATAGCCAGCAACAGTGGCGTCGTTATGGGGGTGCAGTGGCTGCAGCTGCATCCCCAAAGATATGTAAAATTTAGTGCAGTGATAAAGCATATCAGTTCCAGTGGCTCAATGGTAAAGTGTAATTATTGAGATCTAGTGGTCCTAGGTTCAATCCCCTATTCAAACACTTATAATTTTCATTTTTTTACAATTATAAATGATGCTCCATATATTCAATAAAATTAAATGCATTTATTTCTCCCAAGTGCTACGTTTAACATTCCCCATAATTTTTTTCCTGGTGTACTAAGTACATAAATGTATTGTATTTCAGTATATGTAAGACGCTCTCACACTATAAGACCGTCAATCCGCTTATAAGCAACTTATCGATAAATGGATGGTATTTTATTGAAAAGGAGAGTCTCACGATACGATACCCATCTTATTCTGAAACTTGTGTAAATATTTCGTTTGGCCTAAATGTAACGACTCGGGGTACATTTAAATTTCGCACCCCCATCATCCAATTCCTAGATACGCCACTGGCCAGCAAACCATGTATACCAGGTAAACCACCCGAGAAAGACAGACTCGAAATCAAGAAGACAATTGCCTGCAAACCACGTATACCAGGTAAGCCACCTTAGAGTGGCAAGCTCGAAATCAAGAAGGCATGGACTCAATCCATAAATATTTCACAAGATTGCTCTTGGGGAGGTTTGAACCTAGGTCTTCTGGAAAGTTGACCCAAGTTTTAACCCTTGAGCTCCACTCTTGCGAGCATCACATATGTTTTTACTATTTGCTATTACGTGATCTTTATCTGTCTTGGTCATTTATTTACCTTTAATTTTAGCACAAAGATCGAGAAAAGTGAAGAGGATCAATTATGTATATTGTTATTGACGGACAAGTGGATAATAGATCAGGCCAATGGAGTAAATTAGATGCGTGGAACTATATAGGAGTATGTGGACCTATTCAAACAAACTGACCGCATAAAGCCGCCAATTACCAAATATACTTTGTAGTTGTAGCTACCTATAGTTCACCTTAGACAGCTAATACTTAACACGTTTTCTTCGACTTTGATTAATTAAGGCATTTGATTACGACGAACTAGTCATCCCATGCACACCTATATATACTCTCCATTTCTTCATTTCTGAATCATATTCCACATTTTCACCTCCTACAATTATATCCTTAAATTAAACATCAATAATTCATATAATTCATAATTTTTGTACAAATCATTCTTGTCAACCATCTCCTTAAATTTGATTATTGCTAATTAATTAACACCTTATAATATTTCATTTTCAATCGTGGACTAAAGTAATAAAGATGTCAATTACTTCATTTTTTTGCTTCATATGGGTGGCTCTTGCGACCACAATGTGCACCGTGAATGCTCAATATTCACCTTTAGTGGCGGGGTTCTATAAATCGACGTGCCCGTCGGCCGAGAAGATAGTGAAGAGAGTTGTGAATAGAGCAATTGCTCAAAATCCTGCATTGGGAGCTGGGCTTATTAGAATGCACTTCCATGATTGCTTCGTTAGGGTATGCATATATATCTTGTAATTAATTTCATGTATTCGACTAAAAGTTACGGAGTATTTATTTGAACTAATTTTTTGTTTATATTCCTATGTACAGGGTTGCGATGCATCAATACTACTTGATTCAACACCCGGAAATCCAGCAGAAAAGGATAACATAGCAAACAATCCGAGCTTAAGAGGGTACGAGGTAATTGACCAAGCTAAGGCCGAGCTTGAATCTAAGTGTCCACAAACAGTGTCTTGCGCGGACATTATAGCCTACGCAGCTCGTGACAGTGCCTCAAAGCTAGGAGGCCTTAAGTACACGGTACAAGGTGGTCGACGGGATGGAAGAATTTCACTTAAAGACGATCCAACACAAAACCTTCCCGCACCTTTTTTTAATCTGCAACAAGTACAAGATAGTTTTACCAAAAAGGGGCTTTCTGTAGAGGAAATGGTCATTTTATCGGGGGCTCACTCAATAGGAGTTTCGCATTGCTCTTCATTTAACAAAAGACTTTACAACTTCACTTCTACCAACTCACAAGATCCTTCATTGGACCCTAATTTTGCAAGCATGTTGAAATCCAAATGCCCAAATATTCCCCCTAGTGTTGCTGATCCAACAATAGTCCAAGACTTTGTGACACCTAATAAGTTGGACAACAAATATTACCAAAATGTACAAAATGGTAAGGCCTTGTTCACCTCTGATCAAAGCCTTATGACTAGTCCTGTCACCGTAGGCATGGTCAGGAACTTCAATCGCCAAGGCGGAGTTTGGGCCAAGAAATTTGCAAGGGCCATGGTTCATATGGGTGCCATTGAAGTGCTTACTGGTGGTGAGGGTGAAATTAGAAAGAATTGCAGGGTTGTTAATCAGTTTTAGCGTACAACTAAAACTACAAGTTGGTAAATAACATTTGACTTGGTTGTTTGTTTAGGTTTCTTAAGTTCTTGTTTTCTTGGTTCGATTTATTCATTCTTTGATTTCAATTAAGTACACAAGGGTGCAAATTGTGAGTAATGTTATAGTTGGACAATATTTTTATGAATAAAGAATTCTTTTTTGACTCTATTTTTTTTAATGTAATCCTCTTTATTTTTTTCATATATCTTTTGTGAACGATCTCTTAAAAAATGGAGTTCATTTCTTACTAGGATCATGATAATAGGCGTCCCGGGACGATTGATACTCTTCTTATTACACTCTAGACTACCGACAAAGCTTTCTTCTGAAACTCTAACTATGACCGACAAGGTTTATACAAAAAATACTCTTCAATACTAAACGTTACATTCTGAAATTACTTATGACTCGTATGCACCACACAACCTTCCAAGATGACTTATTAACAATCCTCGATTAAATACCAATGCATTTTATCATTTCCCACCTCATAGTAACGTTGTTAATCAAACCAATAACAAGTTATAATGTCGTTTAATGAACCAAAATCGTGTTTTAAGGTCTTTAATACATTGTAAAACTAACGGAAAATCTTTTAAAACCTTATTTAAGTTGCTACATCATAAGTTGGTTTTGGTCCTATCATTTCGGGTTTTATCGGTTATCGGTTAACCTTCGGGTGAGTTCAGATCGATTTTGGTTAAGCAAATTATCGGGTTTTATGAAGACAGTTTTCGAATAAGTTGGGTTGGTTCTTCGGATGGACAACTTTTGCCAATTCTACCAAAATTCAACTTAAAACTTTCATTGAAGTGGTTGCAGTATTTTGGTCAATTTTGATTTCCAACAAATCTAGTTACCAAAATGATGTAATGTTTCAAAGTACTTAACTCAATTAAGCACATGAGAAACAATTCATTATAAAGTAGATATGTTAGTCAAAAATCAAAAACCCTTTTGATCACGAATAACTTTTATCTATACTCTTCACAAGAGATCTTTATAATGGATAATATTTAGAAGAAAATTCAAATTTTGTCTTTAGTTACGATGTTTTAATGGAGATTTGAACTAAAATCGAAATGATATCGTATATAAATTGTGGTGAAGAAATAGAATGATGCGAACGATGCGACAACGGAATGATGAAAACTAACATTTATCGTTATAATAATACTTGTAAACAAGTATAGCATTTACATAGTGACCTCTACCCAACTATGATAAATGATTCCAAGATCCAAATTCATATTAACTTGGGCACGGTGTGGCCGATTCATCCCTTATCAATATAACTCGGTAGATTAACTCTTTAATCGATTCTACTTTTAGAACTCTTGGTCGATAACATTACATTAACATTTATCTTTAGCCCAAAACACATCCGATAAGGGCACGGTGTGGCCGATTCATCCCTTATCAATACTTTTGTTGAGTTCAACCCAAATTTCGAATAAATGTGTCCATGATCCAAATCCACATCAACTTGGGCACGGTGTAGCCGATTCATCCCTTATCAACATGAATTCGGTGGATAGACATTTATCACCCACTTCCCCTACGTAACAAGGTTTGTACCCCGGTGTGGCCGAGCGCACTCCCTCATGAAATAGGTTTTCATGGTTTCTACTTTTTGGTAAGGCTAAGTCTCAATAGTTTATTTTAGCGAGAGGTCATGTCAATTTATTATCTATCACGTTTTAAGTGAACTAAAGCGGTGAACTACGATAATTGTAATTGACACGGTCGATAAACTCGATTTAAAATGCATGTTTAGTTATGGCGATTTAGCGATGCATGCAACATATAAATAAAATGAAAAGTATAAAAATAAAATCCTAGTATGGCCTTCCTAAAATAGTAAATCTAATAAACTATTACAAATTCGGAAACCAACTCCTTTGGTCCCTTGAACTTCGGTCTTGGCACACATTTCAAAGCAACACTTTCTTTGATGGATCGCCTTCTTGAGTGGCACCGTCTTCAAGGATCTCCGGAATAAATAAATTACATAACAAATTACATAATTTCCTATTATACATTTGTAATTAAAAATAAAATAAATCTATTAAATTACAAAACGGTGATACGAGATCATAATAAATTACAACCGAATCGATATTCCCATATATTTCGGGTAATACCAATTAAAAACTAAGGCCATACTAAGTAAAAATTACATAATTCAAAAATTACATAAAATAAAATTATGACAATCATAAATAAAATGCAGCATTATAATATGTATGAACATGCCCAATTTTATGCCAAATCGCCTTTAAGGAGCCATTATCGTATATTAATCGGTTTTTACGGATTTGCGTGATTCAACCTTTTAAAATCACAATAAATTACATAAAATCATATTTATGTACTAGTTAATTACCCTAACCATCTTAGGACTCAAAATTAGTCTCCACTAACATATTGACAATAATTAAATTATATTTCTTAATATTGTTCATAAAAGGACTTAAAATTACAATATAATGCCATAAACTTCAAATAAAACATAAAAATTTCAAATAAATTTGAAATTTGAAATTTTAAACTCATGAACATTCTGGAAAAAAAAATACCATGATACTCATAATGCTCAAAAACATAGGTTAAAAATTTTCAAAAATTATCGAGAAAAACAATGTTGCGGTTTCTCGGATTTATCAATTATTACCATAAAAATATGAGAAAAATTATTTTTATAAACTTTTCAATTTTAGATCTGAAATAAGAGATAAAATGCAACATGTGACGTTTTTCCTTAGTCATGAAGTATGTTTTAGCAATTTTTACTAATTAAAGTCACTATTTATGTGATTTTTCATCAAAAATTCATAAAGACTTCATTATAGCCAATTATTTTACACACATCTTGTAAAATTTCATTGACAACATACTAAATTTCTATGACCAGATTCGAAATATAACTCATATTAACTAATTTTTCCATTTAAATTCAATTTTATCTTGAAAGATCCAAATTTCGAGCATAAGAACTCATAAAATTATGAAAATTTACAGGTCATCTAAATATAATATATGTGAAAACATATCAAAAAACCACTGGAAAAAACGAAGTTAAGCTAATTTTAGTCCAAAAATGACATTTTTATCATAAAATCACATTTTAATGCCATTATAATATAAAATGAACAATAAAAATCCATAAATTAATCAAAATATCCTAAATACATTTTAGGACCAGAAACTTTAACATGCATAATTGATTTCGTGATATATCATAATAAACACAAATTTATAAGTTTTGTTTGTTAATCGTATAACTCGGAAAAACAATAACCGATTTGCATGTAAACAACCTAAGGCTATGATACCACTTGTTGGAAAAAATTAATCTCATTAATTTACGTATTGATATATGTTAAAATTTAATTAGTCATAAAATAAATTGTTGATCTTATGCATGCAAACTAAATAAGAAGAGATAAGAAAATCGATTTCTCACCATCTAAATTTCGGTCATTTATGGGCACCAACAAGATCTCCTTCTTGTTAATTCTTGAGTTTTCCAATAATTGATGAACATTCATGACTTCAAAATAGAAGCCCTCCAATAAGTAGCACCCAAGACTATCCCAAAATCCCACAAACTAACATGTACTAGATATTTATAATGTGGTTTACCTTAAAATCGATTACTAATACTCATATACTACTACTAGTATTATTAGTGTTTGATTTGTACAAATTAGATTCATAAAAATGAATTTTATGAAGAACAAGAGAGAGAAGGTAGTATTTTTCATAAAACATAAGAGAGTGGAAAAATTGAGAGAAAAATCTCTCAATTATACACACCAAAAACCGGTGGGTTAGGGGGAGTAAAAGGACCCCTTTCCTTTTTCCTTTTTGTCTTCACAAGACAAATTGTGTAAGCCTTTGTCCATAGTCATGTCACTATCAAGCATATTAAACAAATGAATAAGACAAATGGAAAAAGACAAAACTTCTAACATTGCCCACCAATTTTCGGTTTATATGTGTAATATGGAGTCCATTTTATTTTTGTCAATACAATACAATTGTATGTCATGTTACATGTGACATGTCTTATGTCATGTTTTAATTTAAAATGCATATTTAACAAATTAAATATCATTTACAAATTAAATAAATCACATTTAACAAATTGACTAGTAATTCAAAATTACTTTCACATAAAATGGTCATTTAAATACTAGTTAGTATAATTCACAACATCTTGTAATTATGACTAACTTATCATTCTCATCTCGCGTGTTTCGCAAACACCGATTAATTTTAGTAATATAACTTCTTAAATTACAAAATAAAATCTTATTTAATCACATTATAATAAGATGTCATTTTCTCTCTTATGATAATAATTTGTTCAATTTTAAGGAATTAATTAATCAGACGACATACAATTAATTAACCTTTTCAATTAAGGGAATCGTCCTTTAGGTGTGACCTCAAGGGATCAATTGATCACCACCGTCGCACGACAATAATGTCAAACTCTAGCCTTGACCAATCATTACCCGATATGTGTGGACCAGTTGACTATATATGTAATGTATCATCCCTTTTGTATTCTTCGTATGAGATTTAAATATGTGATCAATATGATCGACAATTGTGATCACATTATTGTCGGGGACACTTACTCCAACACCCTCTTCCCTCTCGGGAAAGGTGGCGCCGCCTTCTCCCACCTTCTTTTCGCAGGTGATATCCTTGTCTTTGGGAGAACCTCAGACAAGAATCTTTGTGCCCTTCAGGACACCATCCTCTCTTTCTGCTCTAACTCTGGTCAGAAGATCAATTGCCTTAAGAGTAAAATCATTTTTTCCAAGAATACCCCTCTCTCTGAGATTACTCTTTTCGAAAATGCTCTTGGCATCAAAAGAGCTAGCAATCTCGAAACCTACTTAGGGTTCCCGCTCATGGGCAAAAAGCCTAAGAGATCCGACCTTACCTTTATAGTTATCAATTTACAGGCCAAACTCGCTAGCTGGAAAACCCGCTACCTCTCTAGGGCAGGCCGAACCTGCCTTATCAAATCCACCCTCAATGCCATTCCTGCCTATACTATGCAATGCATCCGTCTTCCCTCCTCTATCCTTCATGACATTGATAGGGTCACTAGGAACTTCCTTTGGTCCAGTGAGTCTGCTAGCAAACTTCACCTCGCCAACTGGGACGTTGTCACGCTCCCCCTCACTCTAGGAGGCCTCGGCCTCAAGGCCTCTAAACCTCTCAATGACGCCCTCTCCATGAAGCTAAGTTGGAAACTCCTTCTTGACAGATCGTCCTTTTGTTCCAAAGCTATCCACAGTAAATACCTGTCACCCTCCCCCCGGTCCTTCTCCTTTGGTTCTCATATCTGAAGAAATGTTGGAATCGGGTGGGCCACCCTTAAAAACCACCTCTCTTGGTCAATTGGGGATGGCTCTTCCATTCGTCTCTGGGACGATAATTGGCTCGGCCTGGGCACCCTGAGAAGCGCCATTTCAGGACCGATCTCCCTCCCTTCTTCTGCGGCCATGGTGAGCACTATTATCTCGGAGGGACGGTGGTCCCTTGACTCCCTTGACTTTGTCCTTCCGGACAATATCACGCTCCTTATCTCTGCCATTCCCATCCCCTCTTCTCCTCGACCTGACATTCTCACCACCTCTCTTGCCACTAAAGGTAAATTCTCTATCAGTGAAGCTTATCACTCCCTCTCGGTCCCCGCCCACTCTCTGCCCCCCTTTGCCACAGATATGATGTGGCTTTGGAACCTCCCTACTTCCCCTCGTATTAAAGTGTTTCTTTGGCTGATTTGGTGGGACAAAATCCCCAATAAAGCCTCCCTTTTCTCTAGAAATATCCTCCACTGCCATTCTTGCACCCTCTGCCTCAATACCTCTCTTCCTGAGTCCTCCTTTCACACTCTCCGAGATTGTAGCTTTGCATCTAGTGTCTGGGCTCGTCTTGACCCTAACTTTGACTTTACCACCATTGACCTTAAGCGCTGGATCTTTGATAATTGTACTTCTAGCCGACCCCATTGGAACACTCTCTTCTCCTTTTTTATCTGGCGCATCTGGCTTAGACGCTGTGACATTATTTTCTCCCGCGCCCCCCCCCCCCCCGCCCCTGGCCACCTTCTGTAACTCTGTCTTTTCTCAGGCCTTTGCCTGGACCTCTGCTCATGACCGCCTTATTGCCCCTTTGTCTACCACCTCACCTGATGTCTGTCGCTATCCTGTTAGCTGGGCCCTCCCACCGTGTCACTGGCTAAAAACCAATGTTGGCGCGGCCCTTTCCCCCTCCTCCTCCTCTGCTAGCTTAGGGTGTGTCACTAGAGATTGGACCGGTACGTGGGTTTTGGGTTGGTCTTCTCGCCTGTTTTCCCCCAACCCGTTTCTTTGCGAGCTCCTGGCCATTCGTGATGGGATTAGACGGTCTAGTGGTCTTGGGTTTGATGTCTTGATTGCTTCTGATTGTTTGGACGCCGTTTCCTCTATTCTTCGGACTGATGCCCCCTGTGGCCCCTGTGCTAATATTATCCTTGAGTGTAGGGCACTTTTGCAGGATTCACCCCGGTTGAAGCTGGGTTTTGAGAGAAGATCGGCCAACCGTGTTGCAGACTCCATAGCCCGACTTTCGCTTCTTGATACTAGTCCTTCCATGGGTTGTTTTGAGTGGGACTGCGTTCCCTACTTTTTATCCGAACTTTGTATTTCTGATATTGTTTTGGCATTTACGCCTCTTTCCCCCGACACCCCATCCACCTTCCACCCCCCCCCGATGTAACTGAATTTGTCCGCTTTTAATTTAATGTTCATTCTATCCAAAAAAAAAATGTTAGTGTTAGAATGTATACATACAGTATATTCTATATATAGGTACACGCAGTAGCCCAATCATAGCAAGAATGAGTAGCATGGATGCAAAGAGGTTTTAGTGTTTTATTTCGTGTTCCACCATATGTGAAAAGAAGAGATAGTAAAATATAAAATGACCTACAAAAATGAAAATGGAATACAGAACGAGCTTAATTTATTAATTCAACAATCCTCATTAATTACATTGATTTAAATTCAATATTCAATCTTATACTTGTTAAATCGGTTGGCTCCAAGATCGGGTCATACAGGTCACGGGTTCGGTTAGGGTCAGAATACGGGTCAATAAATAATTTCTAATGCCTTTTTTAACAATTTTTAAAATAAAAAAATATTTTTTAAAAATGTTACATATTTAAAATTAATATTTTAATCATATTCAATATTTACAACAATTATATTGACATAATTATATTTTTCTAATATTGAGCCAATTGGTTGACTCGTTTGGGTCGGCTCTCGGCCCTGAAATAATGGGTCATTTCGGGTTCGGGTCAAACGGGTTGTCGGATCAAAATTTTCGGGTCTTGGTCCTAAAAAATGGGTCGAATTTACGAATCGGGTCAGAATTTAACAGGTCTATAAGAGCATCTTCAATGGTTTGGCTTAGAGACTTGCTTGCAATTTCATAAAATTACAAGCTAGTAGCTCAACCTTTGGAGTTGATCATGTAGACTAGCTTTGCCCAAAAATTTTTAAACTAGAAGCTCCATGGAGCTACTTGCTTAAATAGACCCACAAGTGTAATTTAACCAATAGGAAAATAGTGATCATATTAATAAAGTTTTAATTTTTTTTTTTTGGAAATTGAATAAATAAATAGAGTATATTAAGTGGGTCCAAGTAAGCTAGTAATAAGTTGCTAAACCATTGGAGTAAATTCTAGCTATTGTAGCTTAAGAAAATGATGTGACAAAGGTTACCGTTCAACTAGTTTACCATTATAGATCTAGTTACACATTAATTGACGCCAACAAGTTGCAGTTCATGACTTCATGGTACTCCGTATAAAACAATGCAGGATAAAAAAAAAAAAGTTTACGTGCGTTGTTGCTTCTGTTTTTCTTCGGCTGAAAGTCTTTAAAATGCAACAAAAAAAATATGTACATGGGCTGCTGCTCCATTTTTATTCACAAATACTATCCTACAACCAGTTGTATAATAGCATTATACAACTGCCTCAAAGTTGTTGAGCTATTTTACAAGTTATTGAGCTATTTTACGAAGTTATTGAGCGTAATAATTATTCTGTTAATCTCAATAACTTTGTATCATAACTCGATAATTTTGTTAATAAAGCTCGACAATTTTGTAACAACGCTCAATTACATTGACTAAGTTGTATATACAACCAGTTGTATAATACATTAACTGATTTTTACATGTCATGTAACCAGTCTTTAGTTTCAACAATTACTTTGACTTTCTCCTTTATCAATTGCCAGACCATATACCGATATTAATAATCAATACTCCGTAGTAAGGTTTGAGAGTTCTTGAGCATGTTTTTACAAGTATTCCTACGTACATATATTCGAGATCCGAGATCGAAAAGAAAATTAGAAAATTAGGTTTCCTCGAAAAAGAATATTATTATTACCCGCAGGAATCAAAAAAGGTTAATGACATTTTAAAAGCATTAAAATAAGTTGACATGGAATTTGAATAGAGAATCAACAAATTTAAATTCAGCATGTTATTATTGATTTCTTTAACTACAATGTTGATTGTTGACGATATTCACTATCAAAAAAATAGATTAATTAACTTTATATAATACTCTGTATAAGAAATTAAGAAGTACTATATGTGATATCATTTGCCTTAATATCTCATTGTCTCATAAGTCATAATAGAGTCCTGAAATCCAAGCACTTAGACTTAGATCAAATAATAAGGGTTCTTCTAACTTAAATAGAGATCTTAAATTCGAGTCCTGTAAGCACACCAGTGTTGAGATAAAGCGTTATCACCTTAACTGATCTTTGCTCGGCTCGAATCCCGACTAAATCAGATGGTACACTAAAAAAAATGATTTGAATAGATAGAGTATACGTAAAAATGCATTTAATTAATTAAGAAAATCGATCTCAACATTATCCATTAAGATTAAATAATCGATAAGTTGATAGAAAATGGCATTTTAATAGAGTAAGAAATGAGAAGCAGCCAAAATCTTACAACCTCGGAGGCGTGGAGAAATAAATGAGATGCATTTCAGTATATGGACCTATTCAAACAAACACAAAATAGACCGTATAAAGCCGCCAATTACCAAATACAATTGTAAGCTGTAGCTACCTATAGTTCGTCGTTCGACAGCTCACACACTTAACACGTTTTCTTCGACTTTGGTTTACTACGAACTAATCATCGATCCCATGCACACCTATATAAATAATCCTCATTTCTCCATCATATTCCACATCCTACAATTTCATTAAACATCAATTGTTGATATAATTCATAGTTTCATATATACTGATCATTTTGAATAGCATCTACTTGAATTTGATTGCTAAGCTAATTAATTGACACCTTATAATATTTCATTTTCAATCGGGAACTAAACTAAAGTAAGATGTCGACTTCATTTATTTGCTTCATATTGGTTGCTCTTGCGACCACAATGTGCACCGTCAATGCTCAATATTCAACTTTAAGGGCAGGCTTCTATAAATCGACGTGCCCCTCGGCCGAGAAGATAGTAAAAACAGTTGTGAACCGAGCTATTGCTCAAAATCCTGCATTAGGAGCTGGCTTAATTAGAATGCATTTCCATGATTGCTTTGTTCGGGTATGCATTTTTATCTACCAATTAATTATTTCATCTAAAAGTTTTTCAATGGATATGTCTTTGCAAAGTAATAAAATCAATTTATTTGAACTAATTTTATGTATATATATATATATATATATATATATATTTCTATGTATAGGGTTGTGATGCATCAATACTACTTGATTCAGCACCTGGAAATCCAGCAGAGAAGGATAACGTAGCCAACAATCCGAGTCTAAGAGGGTACGAGGTCATTGACCAAGCTAAGGCCGAGCTTGAGGCTAAG